>NW_026998165.1:0-211240 GCF_035044405.1 Drosophila montana | reverse complement strand
ACTCGTAAGGATCAGTAATATCGATTGGCATCAAAAAATTGATGATTTTGAAATGTTATACCTTTTTGAATTCGTACGGATCCCTACTATCAACTGTCATTCAAACATTTCAAAAATCGATGGGTCAAAAAATGTGGTTGACCAAAAACCGATTCGTTTGTAAAGTCAACCTTTTTTGATGATTTTTTGGAATATCTCGGCCAAATAATGTCAGATTTTTTAATTTTATACCATTTTGGACTCGTAAGGATCAGTAATATCGATTGGCATCAAAAAAATGAATATCTAAATTTTGACCAAAATCGGAAAAATGGCAAGGGGTTACATCACGGTTTTTTTTTTCAAATCGGGGTCGGTTCGAAAATCAAACCTTTTTTGATGATTTTTTCTTAATAATATGATTTTTTTTTAATATCTGGGGTAAATATTTTCAGATTTTGAAATCTTATACCTTTTTGAATTCGTAGAATCCCTACTATCAACTGTCATTCAAACATTTCAAAAATCGATGGGTTCAAAAATGTGGTTGACCAAAAACCGATTCGTTTGTAAAATCTGCCTTTTTTGATGATTTTTTTGGAATATCTCGGCCAAATAATGTCCGATTTGGGAATTTTATACCATTGTGGACTCGTTAGGATCAGTAATATCGATTAGCATAAAATTTAAATTTTAATTTTTACCCAAATCGACCAAAATGCAAGGGGTTACATCACGTTTTTTACCAAGAATGTGATCGGTTCGTATCTGTATTAAACATGTTAAAAATAAATGCTAATACAACTTATTTTACAGATAAGTCAAACAAGGATAAGCGAAAATAAATTGGCTACATAAACCGATCTGAAAGATCGAATGGATAAAACCTCCGCAATCTCCTCCGTACTCGGACTTCACCAATTACACGTCTTTTAAGAAGACGCCTGGGAAGTCGATTGAAATAATTTCCATGCCGAGAGATATAATTAGCAGCAATATGTTTATTAGGGCCCCGACATTGGGCACGCATGTACCAGGAGGCACCAGACAGCTTGCGATGCGTTTTGGCTTGTAGGACTTGGACTATAATTACTCATTTTATTCTGCTTCCCACCGGCCGTGAAACCATGTCCTTTGAAAATCTGCTAGGATACGGCCGAGCTAGGTCCATTTTCCTCTTTGAAAATACCCTTATTTATTTTGTTGTACCTGAATTAAAAAGTGTTTATTCCTTACAGATCAATGCAATGGACTTATTCGATTCTAAGGACTTCTACGAATCCAACATAGACATTGCTTCCAGGATTCCATTAGATATAGCTACTTTAAGTTTTATTAAGCTACTATCATGATTTCTGCTAGTTTTTGTACAATTTAAAGAAAAATAAATAAAATATTGAAATCGTATAGCCAAAACTTCTGTTTTGTAATTTATTATTTCAAAAAATAAAAAAATCAACGGTCTTTAAAATACTGTAGCATACCGAAAGAATTGGCCGTTGTCAGCCGCTGGCTGCCGAAATTTTTTCTTAAATTGAGCTAAAATACCAGGCGTACAGAAATGCCCATCAGGTCGACCAAAATGTCCGAGGCCGAAAAAATGCATTGCATACCCGAAAGGGGAACCCTCGTCGCCGGCTGAGTCGCGGAATTATCACTCAAATACCAGGCGAACACGAAATGTCCAGCAAGTAGATGATTTGCTTAATGTTTTTCATTGCATACCCAAAAGGGGTGCATCTCCGCGCAGAGATATATTTCGATAAGCTGAGCAATGTCTTTTCTGAACCTTATAATTTGGACAGAAAAAAAGCGACATGTATCCGCCAGAAAAATGTACTGGGCGGAGATATGTTGGCGGAGCCATGTCGCTGTGCCGAAAAATGACTCCCACAAACTAATTTTAGGTAATACTTTTTTTTAAATCATTTTTTTCACCCACAATCAATAATAAATAAAATATCAAAATGGTTTTGTTTTTACCAATATGCATAGATTTTAAATTTAGAGACAAAGCAGGTGCGAAAAGCCGTCGTTCAAAAAATCAGTTACATTTTGGAAAATTTACGGCAATTTTCATTTTAGTAGGAGGGACTGGGCGCCTTACAAGCCAAAATTTTTCGGTTTTTTGTGATAATTTGCAGGGAAATCGCTTAAGTTTTGGAAAACTTACGGAAGTTTGCAATTTAGTAGAAGCATTCGCTAGAATCAGGGCACTTTTTAAGCTTTATCGCCCGGATTGTTGATCAAATCTGATGTTTGATAAAAAATAATAGATAATCATTTGTTAATAGTTAATGCTTGTACTGAATTCAACAAACACCGCTTTGTCAAACTAGTGTCAACTCTCTACAAATTCATTACCTATTCATCCAACTTCAACTTGCAAAACGCTGCTTGAGAAAACTGGAAAAAAGAAGAAAATCAATTTGTTAAGCTTCAATGGGAATTGCTGTCAACGTGGCAGCAGCTTGGCTAGAGACCCAACCCCAACCCCCATGCGATGCTATTGTGTGTGACTGACAAAAAAAAAGATATATATATATATATATATATATATATATATATATTTGCAAGGATAACAAGACAAGGTGCCTCCTGATGTCTGCTGTCGTTTGGGCTAGTGCAACAAAATGACTTTTCTGGTTGCTTGCCAAATGGTCAACATTTTATACGCCTTAAGCTTGCTCCACGCGCTGCTTTTTGTACTGCATGCAGTTTCCGCTTCCGTTCGGCTGCCAGTTGACTTCCGTTGCGCTTGTCACTTGTTTTGCATGTCGTCACGCGCTCGTCCTGCACTTTAACTGCACTTATCTTGGCCCAGTTCACATTGTTGTTGGCCATTTTGTAGACGTTTTGTCGAAAATGTCAACAAAATGCGAACGAAAGACACACATTAGCCGCATATATTAGGAGGGGCGAGAGTGTCTGTGTGTGTGTGTGTGTGTATTGTGCCTGCTTTTTATGTGTGCTTGCCACATCATCAATTACACATTTTACAACTTCTGACTGACTGTCTGGACGTTGAGCAGAACGGGTGGGAGCAGAGGCGACGTGCTGGGCCACTGACAAAACAGACATAAATCAAACATTTCCCACGTTGCGAAACAATTTCCGGCTGCATGGCAACTCAAGACTGACGCCAGCCATGTGTGTGTGTGTGTGGGCGTGTGTGGGAGTGTGTGTGGGAGTGTGTGTGGGAGTCTATCTTTTTGCACAATTTTATTTATGGCATCCGCCAAAACACACACACACACACACACAGACAGGCGCTCTGTGAGAGACAGACAGACACATGATATATAGACAAAATGACTTCAGTTAGAAAATTTACAATTGCTTTTACTTGATACATAATTGTTATTGTTGTTATTATTGTAGTTGTTGTTCTCATTGTTTTTGTTGTTATTATTGTAAGCTGCTTTGGCGCTTTTGTATTGCATTTTGATTTGTGGTTTACAAGCTTTTGCCTGGCTCATAAATTTGGCTTATACAATGTGTGTACATGTATATGTATATGTGTCTGTTCGGCCGTTTTGCATGCTATGTTACATGTGTGTGTATGTGTGCGTGTTTGTATCTGGCTGGCTTAATGGCAACTGATATGTGGGCAAAAAAGTTGCACTGCTCTTTGAAATATGAAATTAAATGCAACACCACAAAAAAAAAACTACGCTTCGTATACGTAACATGCTTGTAATTAAAATGAAATCAAATCTTATTCAATTTCATATTGGCTACCACAATTTCGTTTAAACAAAAATTGTTTGGTTTATGTTGCTGGAATTGAATTCAATTGATTTTGGCCTCGGGGCAAATTGATGCTTTTGTTTCAGGCACGAGCGCATCGCAACAATTGCTGCCATTTGTGGCAAGTGAAGGCGCCCTGCCACCAAGTTGGCTCAATTTGTCACACACAAAACTTTAAGCAACTCAAAGTTGGGGGCTGACCCTATAGGAATGGCACCTTTTGCCATTGCCAATTTACGCTTTATATACGAGTCTCGTTCGGGCCATTTGCGACAAGCCACGCAAGCTGGCGGCCGGGCGGGCGGCAGGCAGGAGGCAAGCCCAGGACCGATTCAATCAAGCCGAACCAAAGAGCTCACAGCTGCCGCTAATAGAAATGTGTATAACTAAACATATTAAACGCTCAGATACCCTATTTATCATTAATTTACGTCCACTTTCTACATGCTCTACATCAACTTTTTGTGCATGCTTTCAGAGATCTTTAATTTAAGCAGACAAAAGACAATATAAATATAATTATTTGCAATTTCTCCTTATGAGAGAGAATACATGTAAATACTTAAAAATCTGAGGAAAATCTTTAACTTATTCTGACAGTTCTTTTGCTCTCTCCTTTGCATTATGTTCCTCTTAAAGACCTTATACATTTTTTTTCGATTTCTTAATTCGCATTCATTGGTTTCCCTTTTGTTTTAATACTAGAAGTTGCTCTATAAATACTACAAAATACTGCTAAATTTTGGGAAATCTATATCTATTCTATTTCCTATTATTTCCTTCTACACTTTCTTATTAATTTTGCGTAATTGTTTTAATTCGATTTTATAGGGTATTTTATTGCTGCCATTTGTTTTCTTCATTATTTTCATTATTGGTCACATTTTATGATTGTTCTCGGTCCTTGGCTGCCTCACTGACTGCTGCTGCGGCATTTGTGGCATGCAACATAATTTAATATGCCCCTTACTCGCCTTCGGTTTTATGTGCTCTCTCTCATTGTGCCGCTTTATGTGTTTATTTGGCTTGAAAGGGTTCTCCATCGCAGACTTAAGCTTCTCCTTCCTCTTTTTTTCCTTCCAGCACATCGTCGAGAGTCCAATCCAGAGTGCTTAAATTATTTATTAGACATATTCTGGGACAGACTTGAGTTATCATTTTATGATTTTTCTGCCTAGCAAGTAGCATATGGCGCTCAGGGTCAAGCACATAAATTATGAACACACTGGCAGACCCATGAATCTAATCAGAATGCCAGCATTTATATTCACAAAATGTGTTCCCAAAATTAATTTCACCTTTGGATTATCTTTGAGGAAAAATAAGTTTCTTTAGTGGACAACTTTTACAGAGACATAGAGAGATAGAGACCTTTATAGTTGACAACTTTTATAACTATTAAAAGATTTCCCTATAGATAAAAATTAAATAATCTTCATAATTCTGAAAGTTGGCGGGTTGAGCGTGAGATCACATTCTGGAAGGCCTACAAAAAATTGCTTTGGCAGACTTCTTTCACATGCTGTTTGTTTGCAAACAATTTAATTATTCATTGACCTTATTATTTGCACATGTTGCCAATTAAATGGACAACAATAACAATAAATCGATAACACATCTATCATTAAATTATGCAATTGAGTATATTAAATGTAAACCACTTTAATATATATATATATATATATATTCATAAATATGCCAAAGGATTTGCGACTACAAATGGAATTTGTCACAAGTAAAGGCAAAAAGTGGGAGTACATTTGAGAAGCACATAGCGAGGCGATTTGAGCGTGTGGGAAGTTGTTTACGAGTGGAAAACAAATTCGGGCAGAAAATTGCAAGTTGATTTAATGAAATTTATTTGCAAACAAAGAGGCCGAAATGCAATTCATTGTGCCAGTATAAGAAAATTTACCATATCAACCAGATATATCAACATGTATGGAGGTAACGTGTGCACTGACTTCCCATTATATCTCTCTATCCCTCTCCCTCACAGTTTCTCCGGTAAATTGGGCAAATATTTATTCGCATTTTTATATTGCCTGCTTCATGGCGCCCAAGCATATGCCCTGAACCATCCAACAGGACATGCGTTCTAGCATCTGCACCTGACGTCTGCAGCACTTAATGTTTATTTTAATTGCTAGCTGAAGGCTTTGGACAAGGACACCAACAAGGTTAACTATAAAGAGAAGTTGCCTGAGCCCTCTCAAGCACTTGCGTCTAGTAATTTACTGGGCAATCTACGAGAGACTGAGTGAGAGAGAGAGAGAGAGAGCGCGAGAGAAGGAGAGAGTAAGAGATCTGAAATGTGTGTGTTACGCATAAATTAGCAGCTAGTCGTAATTGCGTATGCAAATTAAATTTTATATGCCACAGCATATGACATTTAAATCATAATTTAAATGCATTCATTATTTATTGTGCTCGACCTCTCATATTATTTTTCCTAAATGTATTTAAGGAAGTGAGCAAGGAAGCAACTGAATATATATTTGTTTTCTAGTCATTAAAAGAATATATTCTATTCAAATTGCTTTAAACAAAATCTCCAGCATTCTTAATTATTAAATTTATTTTGTGGAATTGAAGAACTTGCCTCTTATAAGCAACATATATCTACATGATTATCCGTAAAAATTATAAGTTTCACTTTCACCCAATTTTCACAGTATTGTGTGGAACAAAGATATACATTTAAGCAACCCATATACTTAATACCTCGCCATTGCTACTAAATTATAAAATGTAATTTAATTTATTTATCATATGCATTATGCAAATTGACGCTAATTATGGCAATAAACTGTCAACCGTTGCATACCTCTTGGTTTATTTTAATGCCAAAGAATTTGTTGAGCGGCTGGTCTAACACTCACATGAGTTGGCGGTCAATTGCTGGCACTCGTATAGGATTCAAAATAAACTGCACGACAGGATAATTGAAAGTGACAAACAAACTTACAGGCACGACTTGGCAAATAGGCAGATCCTGGCCCAAGGACAAACTGAAAGTGGCCTGCTGTTAATAGATTTACGGCCAGAAATGTGGCGACTGTTAAGTAAACATAAAATTTTATAAAGCTGGCATAATTTCCGTTCTGTGATGATGGTCAGTTGTGTGTGTGTGTGTGTGGGCAGGAGGAGGGGTTGGTTGTCCTGTGAGAGGCCTCAAAATGTCCATCAAAATGTCAGCAGGCATAACTGTGGCCGCCGCAGCAAAAACTGATAAGATATGAAAAGCAATTTACGTAAACTGTCAACGACAAATTCGCTCTTGCAGTTCACAGACACATAGACAGGCGGGCAAAGGAGGGAGGAGGGTGTGGGACAGCCAGAAGCTGCGGAATTAAATTATCAGACTGGTAAATAAGGTATTTATGCATGGTGTATGTGGCATTTTTGGCATATAATCAGCGTGTCAGTCATAGTTTTCTTATTGCATGCCAATTTGTTAGTGCCACACGAGAAAGGCGTGCCATGAGACGAGGTCTCAGCCCCCCTCGACTAATTGATGCGCCTGATGATGTGATCAAAGAACAAACATTGTCCATAGATGCTGGAACTGTAGACACTCCGTTTGGCGTTCTTAATCCAATTGCAAGTGCAGCCAGCATTCACGCAGATTATCTTGTGATCGCCCCGATGCATCATCAGCAGGCTGTGCGCCCTGCCGGAAACGACCTTGAAGTTGGCGCTGTTGTTGCATTTGACCTTGTTCTTGTACCAGTCGAAGAAGCTCAGGTGATGCGGCCGGGGTATTAGCTTGTCCTTGCCCTCAAATATGGCTGGCCAGTTGACATAGTGCTCGGAGTGCTTGTAGTGCGATTCCCTCAAACTTTCCTCCAGATCAATAAAACCGGAGACCTCAAGTCCCTTTTTCGAGCGCATTACCAGAAAGATGATGGTCTGCAAAATATAGTAATACGTTGAAATTTTCAAAATAATATGGGCATAAAAAAATGGCATCATTTCTACTTGCCGATATTTGTTTATTGAGCAGCTGATATTCCCGGTTGGCAAACTCATGGAGCACTCTATCATTGCCGTCATAGTCCTCGCCGAAGAGCGTGGATTCGCTGATGCCACGTGGATTCAGCATAATCTCAAGTTTCTTGCGCTGGTCCGCGTATTCGGAACGGCTCAGCAGGCGACCCATGCAGCTCTTGCCACACGCATTCTGTATGAACTGCCTGCTGAGGCTCCAGTTGCGCAGATAGCGCACATCGTGGATATTGATAAAGTGATCCAAGTAATCCTCATACGAGTTGTAGTTCAGCAGCGTCATGTCGTCAAGCAGCAATACGACTAGAATAAGAAACGAAACACAAAAATATAAATCAACTGCTTTTAAGGGGAAAAACTAAACTGAAAAGCTAAACGGAAAACTCGAAAACCATAAACAAAAATTTCTCAAAACTGACAGCAAAATCGTTACTCAAAGGCACAACTTTACTGGGCTATTATGTAATTTTTTATTTTCGTGCCGCATATAAAAATAATTAAATACTCTGCGGCACACACTCACACACACACACGTACACACACTCGCTCGCTCGTGCTGTAAATTTAATAAATGGAAAAACTTTACAATGCCTCTCGCCAAAAGTTGTGCATATTTTCAATTACAGTTTTCTATGACGACGACTGATGCACACAAACGCACACACACACAAAAACACACACAAAAACACACACACATGCACACAAATATAAATACACATTTTCCCAACACATATGAAACTAATTACTTCATCAACATTTAAAGGCGTGCGGCATATGAAAATTCTCCTTTTTCAGCCTGCGCGCATGCAACGAATTTGTTTCTCCTCTTTTTATAGCATAGAACTTTTTGCTATTATGTTCAGATACTGCAAAATATATATCCCATGTAAAGGGGTATATCAAAAGCTGTTCGAGAGTCTGTGGTAGGCATATCTAAGCTGCCTTGCGGCTGCCTTAAATATTCATCTCTTTTTGCAATATATAAATTCAACGGCAAAATCTACTTCATATTTATTTTATTTATTTATTCTATCATTTAATTCATTTGTTTATTAATAACATTTATATAGTAATATCGACTGTTCAGCTGACTGATAAATCGGGTTTGATTATTTATCGAATTTGGAATGCATAAAGAAATCATAAAGCACCTATTTTGAAACTGCTCGACTAGCAGATACCCTTTATATATGGTTATGTCATAGTCTTGTCATTTTTATCATAATATATTTGTGAAATCATGAGCTGCTACCTGTTGCTTGGCAGGTTATGCTATACAGGGTATGTTATACAGGGTAAATTTTACAAGGTATGTTATACAGGGTATGTTATATAGAGTATTTTTAAGTCTAGTAACACAATTTGAACAACAACCTTGTTTTCATTGTTGATTTGTACAAAATTTGATGCTGTTTACAGGGTATCTCAAATGCCAGCTACTTGATTTATTGCGCATTGCTTTCTTACTTATTTTCAATTTTAGCACAATACGAAAATGCAGACTTGTGTGTGTATGTGAGACTTTACGCTATTTAAACACGCTTCCCACTGTTTGCTGTTGCTGCTGCTGCTGTTGCTGCTGCTGCTGTTGCAATTAACATGCTGCTGCTGCTGCTGCTGCTGCAGTTACTGCTGTTGCCACTGCCAACACTTGAAGCTGACTCTGGGAGCTGTTGCAGTTGAGGAGTGCGACCATGAGGATGTCGCCTGCTGCTGCTGCTGCTGCTCCGTTTTGCGTGCTTTGTCACCATCTTGCTGTTGGCCGCCTCCTTCAGCGCGTAAATTGCTACTTCGCGGGGCTGCCAACTCCCCTGCCCGCACATCCCACTCTGCTGTTCCTAGCTGCTGCACAATTTTCCCTTCTTCTTCACTTTTCAGGCATTTTCCCTCGTTGAGGAGACGCTATTGTTTGACTTGGTCATTAGTAAATGTACTTTGTCGCAGCGTAAAAAGGAGTTAAGTGCGCACTCTAAGGATTTATGCGACTCCCAGTGTGGGTGTGGGAGTGTGTGTGACTGTGTGTGTGTGTGTGTTTAAGCTGCTAGCATGGAGCCGCTTTCAATGCCTCAATGCTCAGCAGTTGCCTTCAGAATGCGTTAAGTGCGCAATTGAAAGGGTTGAGTTGAAGGTTGAGATTGAGGTCGAACTGGCGACTGAGGTTGGAACACAACTGGCACAGCTTTCATTATTTTATGGCCAATGTCTATTATGAGCATTATGAATGCTTTCGCAACAGCTGAGACACAAACATTAATTGGTTTGTTCAATGGTTAAGACATATTTAGATAAATGTGGTGAGATACACAAATGCAACAGCTGTAAGCGATTGCTCTTATAATCAATTTCGTATTCGAAACAGATAGAGATTTAGTAGTTTAAAAATTCGACGAGAATAAAACGAAAAAATAGCCTAACAATATTTACCTTAAATAAAATAGCCTACAAAGTAAGAAATTATTAATCCATCACTTAAAACAATTTTATATTATTTATTGTTATTTATTATATATTTGTATTTAATTAAAGTATATTTCAGCTAATCAAATACCAAATTGATTATATTAAAAATTTAAATACAAAAACTTAATTAATTTCCTTGAACGTTTGCACTAAAATTGTAAACGAGAACACTTCTAAATTATTAATTTGATTTGATATTTTATTTCCAGTCCTAGTTTATATCGAAGCCAACTGCCATATCACGAATATCGAATAGCATGCAATGTGCACACTTGACTCGTCTTGCCCCGTCGCCCTGTGCCCCTTCCCCTTTCTAGACGATTCCTTTGGGCAACACAAATTATAAAGTTGCCATCAATTGCATACAGAATATCTGCTGCCTTCTTTGCCGTTCATATTGCCAATCCAATGAAATCAAAGCCACATAAATTGCACAAATAATTCAGCGCATACCCCTCCCGGCCCCCTCCCCCCCCTATAGCCCCACGCCCCTTACGGTCAATTGCAGTAAATATGGAACGCTTGGAACGCAGCATCAAGCACAGCGAGTGCAGCTGGAGACAAAGGCGCCAGTACAAGCCAAAGGCAAAGCCAAAAGAATCATCACTTAGAGCTGACCGCAATGGCAGCCAAAACACACACACACACACACATACACACACACACACACACATACACACACGCACTCGGACACATATACACACTCAGCCAAGTGGGTGCTGTAGCCCGCAATCGATCAAAAGGAATTATGTCTCAACACAATTGTAAATAAATCTTTGCGGCCATGTGGACATTATGTGCATGTTGAGCCCAAAAGGCTTGGCCATATCGTAGTCCCGACCACAGAGACCGCACACACATACAGAGGCACAGACACAGACACAGAGGCATGCGGATAAATCCTGCATATCACATCTATGAAGATTGAGTGGTAATGTGTGCAAATCTAAAACTCTCTGCCAGAGCCCTGAGCCTGCGCCTGCTGCTGCTGCTGCGACTGCTCTTGGTTTCTCCCAGTTTCGCCCAGTTCAGATCCTGCTGTTCGTTGTCCTTGTGCTGGCCGTTGACATGTTGGTAAATTGGTCCTTAGCCGATTGCATCAATTGCTGGAACATGGAGACAACGGTTTCCGTCCCTTTATCTCCCCGCCATACATTTGGTTAGTCCTGGCTGCCTTGTCCCATCCGCTGTACAACTAGGGAATTAAGTCTAAATGCCGGAAATTAATCTGCTCGAGGAACACAAATGCAATATTATTCAATGAGATTTTACAAGTGTCCTTGTCATTAGGAAATTGCCTCGCCTCGGAACATCGGGTCCTGCGGCTGCCAAACCAAATTTATAATGCGCATCGATAATGATTTGTTATTTAAAGCTCAAATAAATATCCGGCAATTTTGGGGGGCAGAGCAAATAGAACGAAATACACAAAAACGAAAAGGAAATACAATTCCAAATTAAAATAAGACACGCGCGAGGCACATTCAAAGTGGTTGTTGTTGCTGTTTACTTATCATGTGGCACGCAAAACCACAAGAAACTTATCGGCACATAATCAAGAGGCGGCAGCAGGCGCAGGATTTGAATTTGAGCATGTGAATCATTGCCCAAGTTTTCTGTTTTCTTCTGTATTTTTATTTTGATTTTCTTTTACAACATTAATTTGTTTCTGCTGAAAATGCCAGGGGCTTTGTGCAATCAGCGCGAGGACGAGCCGCACGGCCGCTGTCTTGGCAGCAAAGCCTTTTGATGCTGTCGGGGGAAATTCGGAAATTCGATAGCAGGAAATGAATCGGTCGACAATGCGGCGTATGTGCAACGCTTGGCAACAATCGCAATAGCCTCGGCAGCAAAAGCAACAGCAACAGTTATGTGAACAGCCATTTAGTCCCTTTGGGGTAGGCAGCAGCAGTCGCAGTAGCACTCGCAGCAGTAGCAGGGGCAGCAGTAGCAGTAGCAATCGCAGCAGCAAACGTAACAGTGAAGCGAGTTTTCAAATTCATTTCCTATCAATTATCACCAAATTATATATAGACATATTTTTAACGCTGTTTAAAAACTAATCGAAATATTTATTATGAAATGGTATGTAAATATGTAAGCTAAAATTAACGTTAGTTTATGTACTACAATTAAAAAACTATAAATATTTATAGATGTAAAATGTAAAACATTATAAAGTTAGTTAAGTGAGCAAAAAAATGTATGTTTACAAATAGTTATACTCTATTTATCTTGATTTTACTAAAAACAAAAAATATATATAATATATATTACATTTTATATATTAAATATTATTCATTTTATATTTTATATTTAATAATAAATAACATTTATTTAATTAGATTTAAATATTCGATGAAATTGTGCGCTAAAAAGAAACCAATAAAATATTTTTCAATTACATTAAAAACAATATTTGTACTTGGTTGAAAAAATTGGATTGCAGTCGATTTCTGGAACTAGCCTGCATATAAATACATTTCAGGTGATACGAATAAATATTGTACACTGCTTACCTTGGTCTCAGTTGCTATTTAAAGTAATGGTCCTTAATGGAAGTTGACTTAAAAGAGATTTATTGAGTACATCGTAATTTTCTTTTAAAAGCAAAACAAAAGTTTTTACCTTGCAAATATATTGAACAGCAACTGGCAGAAAAAGGTGTCAAATCTGTAAATCTTTTACCTTAGTAAGCGAATAAGATACAAATGTATCTAGAATATCTGGCTAAGGATACAATATTAAGTTGTTATTATTATTATCAATATTATTATCAAAAAAGCAAATCATGAGATCTAAAATAATAATTTATTTAAATATATCAATAATTTACCCTCGACATTTACAAGCGTCAACTCTTTATTTCTAATGCTTGCCCCAAGTTATGAAATAAAATGTTGTTAGCTGATTAAATGGAATTAAATGGAATATCTAAACAGACAATTTTCGGAACATTCCATTATGAAACGCTCTGTTAGCTGACAGTACTCAGCTTTAAGTACTTTGTACATTGATGAAAATTGTGAGGGGCAGTGTGGGGATGGGCGTGGCAAGCATTTAGACTGGCAGCTGCTGCCTGTCGTCTCCATTGTTTGGCACCTGGTCTTGTTGTTGCTGCTTGTTGTCGTTGTTGTTGCTGTTACTGCTGCTTCATGTTGCTCGTGATGCTGCCCATTAAAATGGCCTTGCCATATGCCGGGCATATTAATTTTTGTTCCACATGCATGTGGAAAGCGTCTGCCCATTAAAATCCCCTACTGATGTTTCACATAACGTGACACGTGAGCATCGCTTACGTAGTTATGGTTATCGCTTTTACGTAATTTGCTCGTTTATGGCACGCAGTCATTGTTGTGGCAAGTGTTGTTGTTGCTGCTGCTGCTGCTACTGCTGCCTTTGCATGCTCAATTAGCACAAGAGGCATGCTGAAAAGCCTCTGAAGGCTTAGTGGCAAACGATTCGAAGGCATTTTTGATTGCTTATCTGCTTTAATGTTAATTAAGCTTAAATACAAATGCAAGCAGGCTCCTGATTATGATTATGAGCTCCAGACAAATTGCATTTGCCTTGAACTGAAGATTAAAGCCTTCTCAATGGACTGCAACAAATTGAATTAAGCCCTTTACTTAAGCTGAACGGGAGGTTTTGAAGCCTCAACTGTCTAAGGAAATCGGGAGTAATTGAACTTTAACTTGGAAGCTGCTTAGTTTTCTATAAAGCGCACAGCATAAGGGTATACTTGACATTGATACCTTCATTTAAGAATCTTTATGCATATATTTTACTAATACGGATATAAAACGAATACCTGATGGCATATTTAACAGGCAGGTGTGAACATATGTTCTAAAATAATTAACTAATTTCGTGGATTTAGCTTGTACGCCTTGTAATTATATTTTATAGAAAAAAATATACTTTCGATAACAACTTAAAAGGCAGGAGTGAGCATAGCACATAACTCAGTATGGAATATATACTAATATTTTTAACAATATATAAATTTACGAGTATAAGTAAAAGAATATCACAGAACATTGATTGTAATTTAACGGGCAGGTGTGAACGCAGCTTAAGATGATATATAAACAAATACTTTCTGCAGTTAACTATGTCAATTCTTGTGTGAAAAGTTTATTTAAATAAAACAACAGACAAACAAAACGAGTTGGCATGTCCAGTTAGCTGTTTAAACTAACCACAAAAGTTTCTGGCTTGGCAGTTTGGCTTCTAATTATTTACAAATGGCCAACGCAGTGAAAGGAACAGCAGCTGCAGCCAGGCTGGCTGGCTGGCTGGCTGTTTGGCTGGCTGGCCAGCTATGGTCCGAGAAAGGCGAAATCCTTGCAGCTAACCGCACAATTTTGTTATTTTTGTGGTGTTGGCAAATTTATCTAAACTTGCAGCAACCCGCAGCAGCAACAGCAGAGGCAGCATTACAAAAGCACAAAAGAAAGAAATTTCTGGGTTTGCTGTCAGTGCTCATTTGGTTGAGACTGTTGGGAGACAGCACAAGGACCAAGGGACCAAAGACACATACGCGGCAGCATGCAGAGAAAGATAAAGAGAAAGTAAGAGAGAGAGAGAGAGGAAGAGGGAGTACTTAGAGGGAGAGAGAGAGCAGTACATCCGTTAGCCAGTTTATTTTGGGGGCATTTGCGGACTATCAAAACAAAAGTGAATAAGTTGTTGCCTGTGGAATTTATGTTGTGTTTACTTAAAACTGCAGGCCACATAGCCAGTCAACAGCCAACAGGCTACAACTGCAGTTGTTGCAACAACACATGTGGCAAGTGGCAAGTGTCGTGGGTTTTGGGTACACTTCTAATGTTAGTTTACAAGCTGAACTGAGACTAAGCATATTTGCTTTTAAGCTACACTCATATTTATACACACACTCTCTCTCTCTCTCTCACTCGCTGCGTCTCTCTGTTACGCTTGTAACTTAATTAGCTTTGGCTTAAGTCGAGCTGAGCCGGGTGCAAGTTTTATTTGGGGCCATCAAATGTCATTTTAATCATATTTCTTGATATACCCAACTTCGCCTTTGTGGCCTAATAATGCCCCAAAGCGTTTTACCAAAATTGAAAACTCGTGCAAATAATTTGCATAATGTGCCTTGGCAGGCGCTCGCACACAAACACACACACACACAGATACTCACACACTAACAGCAAGCGTGTAAACCTCACTCAGACAACGAGAAATTTCTTTGTACTTGACAAGAAGCTGGCAAAACACCAAAAACAAAAAGAAAGCAAACTTCCCTTTGGATTGTCGAATATTAAATACTCTTGCCTTTATCCGAGTTTAAAAAAAAAAAAATTAAATATTAATTATGGATTAGTTTGCATTAAGCCAAGCGTTAATTTCAATATTAATCAAAATAATATATAACTTTTATGTTCGGAAATGTCTTTCGGTCACAAAATTACATTACCCATTGCTAGGGCATAGGAAAAATGAAAAAAATTGTGAGAAGCTGAGCTGTCAACACGCTCACAGCATCGCTCTTCAGCTCAGCTTGGCTCATATTTATATTTTGCATTATTTATGCATATATAATACGTTTTCAACGGCACACAATGGGCCCTAAATGTCAAGTAATTCAATATATCATATGCAAAGCAGCTACTTCTGTTTCAAGAAACTCGCTGTCAGCACTTGTGGATTTTCAAATATATTTAATAGATTTAAAAGACAACTGCAATGACAACAAAATCTGCGAGTATTCTTCTTAAATAATGTGTGACTGTGACGTGAGGAAGACTAAAAAAATATAAAGTTTATTATAAGGCTTAAAGAATCTACAAAAAAAGGAATTTATATTGACCAAAACAAGGCGCACCAAATTAACAAAAAAAAAGAATTTAAATGGAGTATTTTTAAATATTTCGATTTTCAGTTTGAATTGTGTAGATCACTGCATATTTTAAAATACAAATATCTATTTATACCCCACTGTGCATTAGCCAAAGGCGTCATATTTAATATTCAAGCGACGGCATATTTCACTGGGAAAACGAAATTAGCCTTAAATTGTTCGCCGCCAAGCGACATGGTTATTAAGTGCTCCACATGCACTTGCCACACACACACACACACACGCGCAGCTATATGCAATGCATATAATATATACTTGTACAAGTTGATATACTTACGGCAGTGGATATAGATACTTTATTTATGGCAACGAGCGGCATTAATGAACATGACCCCAACAGCCGACTTTTCTCGAGTCCTTGCTGCTATTGTTGTTGTTTTTGTTGTTGTTGTTGTTGTTGTAGTTGTTGTCATTAACCTGAATTTATTTATATGGCTAAGAGCTATGCCTATCTCTGTCACTCGCTCAGCGACTCTTGACTCTTGGCTGTAATAATTGCTGCCAAATTGCAGTCAGCGCCGCCGGCTGACCTGGGCAAATGGCCAGAAGCAGCCAGAAGTGGCACGGACTCTGGTCAAGCGGGGGCACACGGGGCAGCAATGCAAACTTAATTGAAGTGTAAGCCGTTGAAGTTGAAAACTGCAGCAGCTCCAATCCGGAGCGAAGCGAAGCCAATGCCAAGTCACGTCAACGTCACGAAGCAGCTAAAAAGAAAAAAAACTAAAGCTGTTAGAGCAAGTGGGTGAATGAGTGAAGAGGCGTGCGGGCGGGGGGGCTGGCTCCTAATGGATTAATTTACTTTGTCGCCGCTGCTAAAGCACTTGAAGTTGTGGCAGCTGAGGGAGTTAAGGCAGCGGAGCGTGTAAAAGGTTTCTGTGGCCATGCCACGCCCACAATTCACGCTTGCTTTGTCGCCTCCCGCCATTAGAGCGGCAAGTAAATGGTGCATGCCGCATCGAACCTAATTGAAATGCTGATGAAAAGAAAATGGCTGTTTTCAAAAACAATAATGAAAAGTGAAATAACAATAAAGCGTTTGCCAGAGACACACACACACACACAGAGATACACACACACACACGCACAGTAGGAACACTTAACCACGAGCTGATAAAAAGCGAGGCGAAGCGAAGCCGAAACGGAAACTGAAACTAAACAAAACAAAGCCAAACAACGGCAAAGCGGAAACAATGTTGCCTGTGTTTTCTAATACCCTGTGCACACAGCGGCACCCAAAGGGTATGTTAGCTACAAGATTTTGTTCTTACTTTTTATAACTTAAAATAAGATAAGTTTCCTTTAATCGAAATAAAATATTTAGAATTAGAATTTTTTTTATTTAATTACAGCTTTTACTATTTGTGAAAATATATTAATATATAAAAAATATTTAATTATATTCTCTTTTATTTCTTTTATTTTTTTATATTTTGTCCTCATCAGTTTTTACAATTTACAAAATATACATTTTATTTTTTTGTTATTTAAGTTGAGTTTTCTTGGGTAATCTTTAGTCGAGCTGTCGCACCTGTAGTAGACGCTTTTGTTTTGTCAGCGTGTGTGTGCTTTGCTGTTGTTATTTTTGTTGTAGCTCCACAAACGGCAGCTAACTAACCAAAGCAGACACCCGGCCAGCCTCTTTTGGAGCTGGCCAGGCGCCGGCAGCAAAAAGTGGCCCCCGTGTTGGTCCCCGTTATGCCATATGTTGGTCAAAAATAAATTGAAGTGGTTTCCCCCCAGCCGACCTACATAAACATATTTTAGCCACTCAGTCGGCGAGTTGTGTATCTTTCTGGGCACCTTTCCCAGTGTGTTTGTGTGTGTGTGTGTGTGTGCCTGTGTGTAGGTGTTTGTGTGTGGGAAACATTTAGCAAGCGGCGCCTTAACGTATGCAACATTATTTCAAACACTAAAATAAAAAGCCCAACACTATGGCCACAAAGGCAGCGAGCGAGCGGAAAGCGTGCTATGCTCAAGGGTATGGAGAGAGGGGTGAGGGGCTGCGAGAGGTGCTGTTGATGCCGTTTTAGCATTAAATTAGGTGGCTGTCGGGCAATGTGGGCAAACGTTGTCCTGGCCAGGTGCTAGAGCTTAGCCCGGTGTCGTTACATGTTGCCCGCATGTAAAGTAGTTTTTATGTGACAGAGCCCGCACGCCCCTCCCCTCATCATAAACCTCTTTTTGTGTGTGTGTGTGAGTGTGTGTGTCTCCCGTGGCTTGTTGTGAGTGCATCATTAATTTTAATTTGTATAGCCCGAGCCGACAACGTGGCCATCAACCAGGCAGCCAGCAGGCACGCCAACTGCCAGTCGGCAGCAAGGACACCCAGGACACTTGGCCAATTGCCACACACACACTCACACACTAACACACCCGCTCTGCTGCCGCTGCTGCTGCTGCTGCCGCTGCTCAGCTCTGGCGCAACCGCAATCCGAGAACGTCACTTGCATCGCTGTTTAGTTTCACTTAAAGTGCCTCTTTGTCTCTCCGTTGCCCTCTTCGCTAATCTACATGTCGCCCCTTGGCCCACTGTGCAAGTCCTTGTCCGTGTCCTGTTTGCCTTTTTGTGCCCCAGTGCCTGCATTTTGCGGTTTGCTAAATTATGAATTGTGATGAAAATGAAAATGTGTTTGTCGACCACTAAATTATTTTTATTTCTCATCTCTTTATTTGGTATTTTTCTCTGCCAGTTGTGCAGCACATTTTTGTGCAATATTTATTGCACTTTTCTTTGCCACAGTCGAGATGCCAATGGCAGAAAAGTGCTCCAGCAATTTAACTGTTTACTCAAGGAACAAGGCACAAATATTTAGGCCAATTTGGTTTTAATCTTTCAATTCCATTTTCAACAATTTCATCTTGATTAAAAACGATTTACCTTTTGTTTTCCTATTTTGTAATTGAATTTTATGCATTCGTTGATTTGTACTTTAGGATTTTCCCAAAAGGATTTTGGCTTCAAAGTTGGTCCAAAGACAGCTCTGTTATTTATGAATATATAACTCAGTTAAATTCGGCTTAAAGACTATATTTTTATTATAATTATATTAAAAATTTTTGGTGTACTTAATATGTTTATATTATTATTTGGTTTGTATTTGATTAAATTACTGACATTATTATAAAAGCCACCATTCCTCCCACTACCTAAACTATCGCTTTGGGCACCTAACGCCCTCTTCATACTACCTCTTGCAACCAACCAATTAGCCAGCTTCCATTACCAAATATTTAACCACAATTTCACCCTGGTTCCCCCTGCTAATTAGCATCGTTTCCTTTGCTCCTCCGCCTCACTGTGCCACCCCAGTCAACTGTTCTGCACTTGCTGTTGCTAATTTTCATAAGTTTTTTTTTTGCTTGTTTGGCAACTGGCAACTACTTAACTACCTTCTATTCAAGCCTTCATCCTTGGCACATAAAAATCCACAACTAATCACCGCATAAACACAGCCGAAAAACTTTTCCTAATGTTAACTGCCAGCCGCATCACCGACAGCTGCATATAAAAAAAAAGGAGGAAGATACATTCAGAGCGGCTCACATACGCAGCCAATTAGTGGATACTCGTTTACTACAGTAAACTATAGCATACTATGCATATACATACGAATATAAAGTTCCCTTTCTCGTTATATACCCTATACTTTAAGTCCTTTACAATGTGTTGACTGCTTTTATTATTATTATATTTATTTTTCTTATTATTATTATTGTAAGTTTAATTTTCTCTCAAGTAAACAGAGGCACGATAACATAGGAATGTTTACAGAGAAACGTTAACAGAGGAACTTTAGCAGCGCTATGTTAAAAAGTGACATTTACTGAGAAATCCTTAGAAGTTGTCCAATTTAACCACATAAGTTCATCTAATGATTTTTTGTTATCCCTAAAATATTTTATCTTTTTAATAAAGGAATGACTTTTAAAAAGAAATCTTTTGAAGAGCCTTTGCAGTTTTTAGCCGAAGAGGGTATCCTTGCACCAACGTCTCTTTAATATTCTGATGCAGCAGCTGCGCCTGAAGGATGGGGCAAGTGGCATGAGGGGTGCTCAACATGAACTGCGCGGATATAAACTTGCAATCAGCGGTTATGTTGAGCAGGGCAGCGCCTCTCGCACTCGCAACACAGCAACATAATTACACTTGTCAGTTCATTGTGCCACAATGCGGCATGCAAACTGAGAGAAAGAGAGAGAGTGTGTGACAGGGAGAAGGAAAGGGATGTAAGCAGGTCAGCGTCCGAGCAAATGGAAAGGACGCGTGTAACCAGCGTCGCCAACGCATGTTGCACGTGCCGCATGATGATGATGGTGATGATGGTGATGATGTTGATGTTGCATCATATGCTGTGGCTAATTGCGTTAAAACCGCATGTCTAGCCATTGGAACGTGACACATTTTTGTGCAACTTTCGGTTCATGGCAGCAACTTATTTTAAAATATGCACAAGATCATTGCCCAGCAAACACACACACACGCACATACCGCATAATATGTGCCACAATATTTTGAATATAACTGACAGACGGACAGGCAGTCAGAGAGTCAGTCGAGCGAAGCCATGGCCATGAGCAATAGCTAAACGCTTTTAGCTTTTTGGCCACTTTAAGTCAGTCAAGCCCGCAGCCCTGCCCTCTGTTTAACGGCTAAATGTCAGCTTCAATCAGCTGTGCAGTCAGCTGTCGACAACAACGTCGCTCATCCGCCCCGTGTTCGCAGCGCAACAATTGCGTTTGGCTATATTTATTGCTCACGTTTTTCTTGCCTTTTACCAATAACGAAATGCAAAAATGGCAACAAAAAGCAGAAAATGGAAATTCTCTGCAGGCAATGCTGAAATATTGTATTAAAATATGCCATAGCTGGCAACATTTGGAATCACTTTGCGGCTCGTAGAACTGTTGATTAAAGTATTTATATTTCGATTACGGCACAGCTTGAGGTACTTTTTATAATTTAAACTTTTCATAAACTATTTTGTCGCAAGCTGTTTCACAATATCGCAATTCCTTCAGTGCACAGCCAAAGCGCCATAAACAACAACAAAAACAAGCCGCAGAGCTGGGTTCGATGTGCTGCTGCATGTTGATAGACACAAAACTTTATTCACTGCCAATATGCCGCTCGATTGTGTGGCTTGCTACCAGCTGAATACCCTATAAACAAGTAAAAATGCTGAACACTATCAAGCAACTAAAGATGATGATGGAATTTTTAAGCATGAAAATCTTGAGAGAGAAAAGTATGCATAAATACATAAATTGTGCCTGAAATTAAAACTTTTCCTCAGAAACTATATATTTTGATTGACAATTTGATATAAATAAAACATAAAAAAATAGTGCAATTATTATTCTTATATGTGATTAAAATTAAAATAATAAATTAAAATTGTGAATATATGTACTAATTATTTTTGTAGGCAAAAAGTAAAAAGAAGAAATCAAGTTCTGATCTATAGCATAAAATATAAGAATATTAAATAAATAATTTTCTTTACATGACACAAAATAAAATTGAATTAAAATTAAAATATTGTTGTTAAAGTATTAAAATTCTTCAAGATGCAAATACGAAATCTTATTTAAATTATAATATCTAATTATTATTATTTATTTTATTCAGAGAGGAATCGGCGAAAATTAGTGTGAGATTGTCTAGAGATTTGCATGTCAACATTTTGAATAGTTTAAATATATATTAAATAAATATTTTAATAATAGCCAGGGAATCCAGCAGACTAGCATGGCCACCTATGCTTTCAATGCTTTCAAGTCGATTTTTTTAGCACGCGTGTGTTGGCATTTTCGCATGTTAGAACACACACACACTCACACACACTAGCAAAAGGAGCAGTTTGAGCCATAAATAAAATTTAAGCTACACGATGACGACAACAGCGCACATGTGTGTGTGTATGTGTGTGGGGGGAGGTTGTGTGTGTTTGTGAGCACTCAAGCAACAAAAGGTAGCGCAGCGGCATTTGATTTATGATTGCTCAGCCAGTGAGGTTAAGACTTTGAAAATATTTTCACAGACACACAAAATACGGAGTACCGGCGCACGATACAGCAAGGGGGGTATAACGGGAAGCCTATAGAAATGAACAGGAGAAGCGGGGTGGAGCTTGGGGCTTGCGAGCTGAATGGCAGCCGCATTGGGCTGAAAGGACAACTACCTAAGCGTAAACATGCCGGAGCCCAGGTCCTTGGCCGTTTTGTGTGTATGTGTTTGTGTGGGTGTGTGTGTGTGTGTGGGCTGCCATAAAGCTTTTATTAGTTGCGGCTTC
Organism: Drosophila montana; assembly: GCF_035044405.1. Classification (NCBI taxonomy): domain Eukaryota; kingdom Metazoa; phylum Arthropoda; class Insecta; order Diptera; family Drosophilidae; genus Drosophila; species Drosophila montana. The sequence continues at coordinate 188,863 of NW_026998165.1, read as the reverse complement.
AGCTAAGCATAATGAAAGTCGCACACACACACACACATGCACACACACTGCTATGCAGAGCATATATGTATGCTTATGATCCTGCTGTTCAATCTAATGTCGCACATGTCAAAAACTGTGGAAATTTGCCTAAGAATTTTGCACGTTTCAGTTTAGCAGCCTGCACTTCCCTCTGCCAGTCCGTCGGCTTCGTGCCTGTGCGCCTTATCGGGCCAATAACAAAGTCTGCGCAACTCTTGCAACTTTTAGCCATAAGTCTGGCAAACTTGCAGTTATAGTGCGCGGTGCCCTGCCTCGGCCCAGCTCCTGCTGTTGTTTTGGCAAATAAACTAGCATGTGCTTCCAGCGAGTGCGCCTCATCAACTTAACCTGTCTGTCAATAGCTGTCTGGCAGGTCCCGCTCACGCATATTAACAGGTTTTTTGTTACGTTATCAACGGAATTCTTTTCATATCTGCTAGCCTGGCTTACGGTTCAAGCCTTGCCTTCAGGTTCGCTTCCTTAGACTTGTTTTCCACATCCGTATGGCCAGGATTGGCTGGCTCCTCAAATTTCTTGTAATTTTCAATTTATCATAAATAAAGTTACAAATATTTACCCGGTTCAGTAACCGGTTCGGTACATAATCGGTTCGCAGCCTGCATTTTAATGCGCCGTTGGCTGAAACTGCAAAATCCGAAAGCGAAACCTTTTGGCCAAAACAATTAAAGTTCTATTAGGCGGCAAATGCAAATGTTGCGTCATTCTTCTCACAGCTCTGCCTGGCATTTTAAGCTGCCACACACACACACACATATACGCATTCTGTTACACACTTACACACACACATACATAACTGTCGCTTAACTGTTTTTTTGCCAGTTTAGTGCATAAGCCATTTTAATTGTTTCGTTAAATGAGCCGAGCAGCAGCAGCAACTGCAAAAAGAGCATTTAAAAAGTTAAGTGCCTGTAGCTGGACTAGCAGATACCCTGTGCATCATTTACATGGCTGGAACGCACATAAAACTGATTTTGTTTTTTTTAATTTTTTAATTTCAACTAAAATCAGGCTCTCCAAACTATTATAAGAAGCGAACTTCCTTATATTTTTGTCCACGTTCTAAATCTTGATGTTCATAGCAAAGTCAATTGCTTGATCTACATAAAACTTAGATGCCTAAGCTAAACATTTTCTGACTTAATAGCTATCATGCCTTGTGTATTACATACACACGCACAAATTTGTAACACCCTTATTAGTACTATTTTTTGAACAGGGTATGCAGAGAAAGAGCTTAAGTATTAAAAGTTGCCGCATAAAAAGTTGTGCATGTTCTTTTATTAGTGCAGATATGAAGAGCTTAACAGTGGAAATAAAACAGTGTACAAACGAGTTTTATTAAGTCTTTAGCAAAAGTGTAATTTGAATTTGAGAATTTAGCTTAATGTGAGTTAAACTATGCCTTGAAATGGGCCCCAAGCAATCAGCAGTTGATATGCAAATATCACGTAAGACTTCTCAGCTATCATCAATTTCATAACAAGCTGTTTCTATGTTTTAAGTAAATTTAATCAGTAGTATACTTAATAAATACTATTTATTTACTATTTACTATTCTGAACACTCAGTAAGATTAACAGAAAATATGAATATATGTAGAAGCTGAGCCCACAGGCTACTAAGGCCTGATGGATTCGAACTAGGGTCCTGCTTAAGGAATGGCTCACTCCGACTTCCCATCTACCGATTCAAGTGTAATTTTAACATTCATATTTGCAATACTTAGTCGTTCTATAAGGTATACAAATATATTCTTCCAAATATATTCTGCGAAAACTGTCAGCTGCCACTGTCTGTCTATCTTCTAAATCGTCCATAAGGCGCGTTTCTGCAATTTGTACGTCCAGGCTCATGTGATGGCACTTGTGAGTTAGTTCTTGGAAACTTTTGACCATTGTCAACTTTTTTGTGTTGTATTTATTTTTTATTTTTGTTATAAATCTGTGCACAATGGGAATAAAACGTTGCGATATGTAACAGAAATTTGTTTAAAGTTCAATTCAAATGTTTGTCAATATGTTTTATCAAATGCCAACAATATTTACACATGCATAAATTTGTCTATCTACAAAATGTAAAAGAGTGTGCGAAACAGACAGAGAGAGCCTGATGGAAAAGAGAGAGAGAGAGTGAGACGTCCATTTGGGAGTTTTATGTTTGTGTCAATAAAGTTTTATTTTATTATTTGCCTGTATGTAGAGTCGAATAGAAAGAGAGAGAGACAGAGAGAGAGTGAGAGGGAGAGCGGGTCTTGCGGGGCTTGCGGGGCTTGCGGGGCTTGCTGTTGGCCAAGGGGCCTGACAACGGCAGTCGCATGTTTGCGCTATTGAATTTATGCTTCCCACTACACACACACACACAGAGAGACACACACACAGAGACACACACACAGGCACACACAACATGTATTTTTTGTACGCACGTCGCCCGGGCAAATAAAACATGTTGCTCTCTCGGTCTGTTGCCCGAATTCAAACTTATCGAATTTATGTTTGACTGTGTATTGAATTTTAATGCCGCCTGGCATTTCCAATTGTGCGCCCATCCTTTACCCTTGCCCCTACCCCCCCCCCCCCCAATCCCCTCCCCATTCCATGCGGTTCAGTTATCAGCATGTACGCACAAAATGCTTGAGGGAATTCGCTGCAAAACTACTTAAAATAAACTCATCCTCGTGCCCGACGCTTAAATTGGATTTTGTGCGGAGCATTAAAAAAAATTCAAAACAGAAATAAAAAGAAAATAAAATAGCAGAGAACTGTTGAAAAATGCACCAGTCAAATGCGTTGGAGTAAAAATATATTTTGTAAAAAATATGTTTACAAAATTCTTTTTGCAATTGCAACCGCAATCAAAACGCGCTGCAAAACTGATAGAAGGGATTTTGTGCTAGAAGCGCACAGAAGGGACGGCACTTGTGAGCAGAGGGGGAAGGCGGTGCAATCATTGCAAGTTTGCCTTGGTGACATTTACATGAAAGAGGAAGCATCAAATGCAGCCACGCCTCCTCTAACAGGCACCGCATTGCCATTAATGCAAGAATTTATGGATGGCAACTAACAACAGCAGCAGCAGCAACAGCAACAACTACAGCACTGACAAGGCTACAACAACAGCAGCAGCAGCAACAACAACAACAGCAGCAGCAACAACAACAATACGCAATGTTAACGCCATCGTGCGTTGTTAGCAGTTTCAAGTGTCTGGGAAACGGTGCAAGGAGAACGGAAGCAGCAACAACAATGCAACAAGGCAGCAACTGTGCTGATAACCATAACACTGAGTGATATACGTATACGCCCAGTCGGACTTTGGTGCATGAATAATATGATTATGTTATCAGTTACATCGGATATGCGTACTTCACTTTGATATGCAAACTTGGTATTTACTTTTATATGTTTTTTGCAGCACATTTAATTATTCACTGATTAGTTAACGTAAAATTCAGCATAGGTTTCAGTAATATGCGCATGCAGAGTTAAGTACTCTAATATATTCTTACTGCATCTTTCTATTTTCACTGATTTTTGGTCTTAAAAGGTATCGTTACCTATATCAGCATAATACTTACCTATTTGAAGAAATATGTTTCCATATACTTTACCAACATTGCAGCAAAATCTTCGCTGTGTTTTTGATTCGTTTCGTTTTACTTAATCCAAGAAATGTCCTCTTTTGCTGCCTGTGTTCAACTTCGCTGATTTCTTGCCTTACCTATCACTGTGAAGGTAACATATGATTAATTTAAATGCTTTAATATCGAAGATCTTTTTTGGTTTCTACTTACACCTGTTCCAACATTCATTCTACTCCAATTCGTCCTGACAACCTACTAAAAAATCAAGTGGCTCTATTTACAAGTCCATTTCAGGCCCTGTTAAGCACTCATAAAGTAGCAGAACGAGCTTGCGCTGACTGAAAGGTACAGCTGGGCATTTGTGAGTCTAGCTCCAAGTGCGCGTGTGTGTGTGTATGCCTGTGCGTGTGTGTGTGCTAGCGTGTGTGTGCTAGCGTGTGTGTGCGTATGCCTGGGTGTCCTGCCTTATTGCTTAACGCAGCAAAAGCATCGGTGCAGGCATTGCAGCGGAACAAGCGACGCGTCCCCACTAATTTCTGCTGCACATGCAATTTTTTCACTTGTTATCCCCCAACTCATTCGCTCTCACTCGCTAACTATCGCTCCTCTCTTTCACTCCTGCACACGCATATCATTGCAGCTAGATCTACTGCTTGCCTGCACTTGTGACAGATTTTTAATACGCTTTCCGGCTTGCAGATAGCACTGGAAGTAAAGTTTGACAAGACTTGCGAAAATTGTGTTCATTGGCAGTGAAAGGAAAACTTTGAAGCAGGCACATTGCATACCAATTAAAGTATATGAAATATTTAAATGGAATTATTCCTTCAATTAATCAAAAATAAAAAATGTTGATACTAAAGTCTTAAGACAAAAGTATTTGAGAAAGTTTTTATGAAATTTTAAATGTTAATTTTATCAGAAGGAAAAACCACAAAACCAGGTTTAAAAAAATTGGCTACAAAAGTTTTGGTTTTAATTCGATATTTTAGTTATTAAATATTATATATTTCTTTAATCACATTTTAAATATAAATTATATTTCAGTTTTATTATTTGACATTGTTAGATTCTCGAAATTGCAATTGGCAAGGGTAAATATGTATATTGGATTCGACTTGCAACACTTGTTGCAGCATGCTACAACACGAAAATGATATACTTTACAACACTTATGTGACGAATACGGTCCTACGTTATATTTTGACATGTACGCAATTGTCAAGAAAGCTTGTAGACTCTTGAGTTTTAACCAAAATAAAAACTTATTAATTACAAATAATTTTTTAGACGCAGCTAAATCAATCTAAAGGACATGTCGTTGGGAAAACAAGTGTGACAGCCAATAGATTTCGGATTGTCAAAAATAAGAGAGCATGCCGAGCATTATTTAAACATCGAATTGGGCAAGAAAAAGGCGTGTGTGTGTGTGTAGAACGGGGCACGTGTCCCGCAAAAATGGCAAATTTCATAAACAATCCCTCGCAGCAGAATTATTACTTTAAGAAGAGCGTTGCCTACACGGAGGACCACATCCTGGTGAAGAAACTGTTTCTCTACAATGTGGCAGCCGAGGCAAGTGAAGGGGAAGGTTGGGGGCCTTTTTGTGTGTGTGTGTGTGCGTGTGGCTTGTCGTTATTTGAGCTGTTCTCCTTTCAGCTGTTGCAGCAGGAGGTGCAAACATATTTCGAGGGCTTTGGCCGTGTGCTGCGGCTGCAACTGTTTGCCGGACCGGGCATGGCTGCCAACCGGAAGCTAATGCCGCGCGATGGCTGCGGCGGCGGCGGCGGCTGTGGCGATGGTGGTGGCCGGAGGACAAAAACAGGCTACGTTTACTTTGCCAATCCGCGAGATGCGGCCAAGGCGCTGCGAAAAAATCTGCACACCATCAATGGGCGTCGTCTGTCCGTCCAGGCCAACGATAGCTGGCATCAGCCCGATGCCTACGGCCCGGCCCGCCCATCCGCTGAGCAGCCCAGCCCAGCTGCTGGCGATGAGTCGTCGTCGTCGTCGCCGTCGGCGGATATTTTGAATCTGAATGATCATTGTTTGGAGCACATAATGCGTCTGTTGTCGCTGCCGGATCGCATACATTTTGCGCGGACCTGCAGCCGATTCCGAAGCGTCTATCAGCAGGTGTCGCCGGCGCTGAATCGCTGCATCAGCTTCGATGTGTTCGATGCGATGACCGTCTGGGATATGCGTGACTTTTTCATGCTCTCCGGCCGGCATTTGCAGCACATCGAGGGCATCATACCGCCGGGTCGTTGCCAGCGACTGTGCGAGTTCTTTGGCCAGCACTGTATCAATCTGAGAACGATGCGCGTGACGGCCAGCAAGCTGAGTGTGCGAAATATGCACAAGATCTTTGCCAGGCTGGACCGGCTGGAGGAGCTGCAGCTGCGCGCCTGTGCGCTGGGCAATTCGAGCTTGCTGGCACTGAAGCATCTGCTGCAACTGAAGCGTCTGGATCTGTCGGACAATCATCAGCTGACCGGTCTGAATATGAACTATCTGCCAGCGTCCATAGTCTACCTCAGCCTGACGAGCTGCAATGGGCTGCAGTCCAAGTACTTGCCCAAGCTATGCAAGGCGCTGCCCCAGCTCAGAGAGCTGAACATGAAGGCGGTCTACACCATAACCACGGGCTTTCAACAGGTGGTCAGCGGCAAGTGCTGCTCGGCGCTCGAGGAGCTCACGATAAGCAGCGGTCCGGCCAATGAGTACGAGCACATTGCCAAGCTGCCCGGTCTCAAGAAGCTGGTGCTGTACAGCTATGAGCAGGGCACCACATTGCGGCCAGAGCTGCTCACTTGGCTGGTGGAGCACAAATCGGAACAGTTGCTGCACTTTGAGGCGCGCGGCCAGAACTCGATCAATGCGGAGATGCTGTCGCAGATTGGCCAGCTGAACGCATTGCATACACTCAGTTTGCCGCACAACAATGCCATTGGGGATCGCGAGCTGGAGGCACTCCGGCTGCAGCAGCTGGAGCAGATCAGTCTCAAGTATTGGCCCAATTTGGGCAACAATGCGGTGCTGCGTCTGCTGATGGCCTGCCCCAAGCTGCACGAGCTTCATCTGGAGGAGTGTCCGCGGCTAACCGAGAAGTTGCTCCACGACATCATCTTCAAGCTGCGCCTGCAGATACGCGACAAGGAGAACCAGCGCCAGCTGCCCATCCGCATGCATGTCTATGGCAGCAAAATTAATGAGTTCAGTCTGCAGCATGCGGATGTGGCCGCCAAGGATATCATCGATGCGTGCCTGGCGCCGCCCTCATCTTCGGATCTGTGCCTGGTGCGAATGTCCAATCTATTGGAATTCGATTTCTATTCAGATGATTATGATAGCTTCGGCTCCGATGATGAGCTGGATCCGGACTACGATCGTTATATGGTCAATGAGGGGTTCCTCAGCGACGAGGAATACGATTATCCCGACATGGTATTCAACGATGACGATCTATTTGTGATAAATATGGAAAATGTGGCGGAATTGTTTAACAACTGGAATGCGAATGCGAATAGAAATGCAAATGCGAATTTAAATCGGAACGGTAACGGAAACGGAAATGTGTAATCTGATTGAATTTATTTTCTATATGTCTATATATAGTCAAATAGGTAACCTATTGCCATATTATGTAAGTATTGTAAGTAGGTGGAATAGAGTATAATTATGACATCTGCAGCTGTCAATGTAATTAAAATAATTAAAGTGTATCTGTGGTCGTTATAGAGAATTATTGTATAGTCCGGAAATAGGACAGAGACGCTAGGGGGTCAGGTGAGGTAAGGATTTACTTTGAATTTGAACAGTGTTGTAAAGCTCTATAAGACTAAGAAATTTGCAATGGGACAACGCCTTTTTAGGTATTTTTACTGAAAATAATATGAACACACTAGAGAATGTTTGTAGACCACTTTAAAACAGTTGATTTTAAGAAAAAAGTCCTTCAGTTTAGGATCTTTTAGTGTAATCAGTGTTAACAATGTTAAAGAATTTAAGAGTTTTTACTGCACTGGTAAGAGTATTCGCTTAGTGCTCAATTCCTAAAGCTTGATTTATGTAAACATTTTCGCTCATGCAAGCATTAAATAACTGAGACGCTGAACGCCTGAAAGTATGCTTTAAAAATCATAGTAAACATTTTTATGTGTTCTACTCGCAGAGCTCAATAAAAATTGATATTGGCCAAGTGTATTTGGCGCCTGTTGACGGCTCCAACGGAGCAACTGGCAGCAACAAAAAATCGAAGACAGGATTGATATTGTATGCCATATATATATAGGAATATATATATAGTAAATATATAATGTATGTTCATTTTATGTGAGGGTCGATTGTACGTACACACACGTAACTGGTTGTTATTTTGTATTGCCTTTGGCATTTTTGTTAGCCTTGTGGCTTTCCATGCTGCAGCTGCCAAATGTCTGCCAAATATATGAAAGTCTATTAAGTTAATGTCGCGTAATTTAGCAAACTGTCAAAATCGCTGGCAAGCAACGGCAAATGCACACGATATCTACACAGTCCTTACTTTTTGCCTTCATTTTTCCTCATTTTTCTTCTCGATTTTCTTTTCTCCACTGTCACATATTGAGACGACGCCAAATTGTATGACACGCTCTTTCTTCGTTTGTTGCAACTTGAATTGTGCTCGAATTTTTATTACCACCTTGGATAACTGCATCAAGCTTCAGGTTGAATCACATCTTAAAGTTCGCTTACATTCGTGCTGCGTGTAGTCTTTCGGCCAGACCACGAACATGCCACGAAATGTCAACCGCAGCGCAAAGTTTGGAACGGTAAATAACACGACTTACGGTTGTTATTATATTCGCATTTTGCTCACCAACTTCTACGCGGAAGTTGCGACATTGCGTAAATTATATAAATAGCAGTCCACACACAATTCTATACAAATTATGCACACATACGCACACACATGCTTTACATTCTCCCTTTACATGTTTAATTTAGTTGAATGCTTTACATTCTCCCTTTACATGTTTAATTTAGTTTGTCGTAAAAAATTTGAAAGCCAAAAGCTTTCCCTTGCTTTGCTTAAGTCTTTACCCTATTTAAATTGAGTGAAAAAAATGTGCCTAACAAACTCGTGATTATTTATATGATAGCTCAATTTAATATATTAGATTCTTTTCAAGTTTCTTTTTTTCATATTCAAATATATGTTAGATTAAGCGAAGCAAAGCTGATAATAAATATTTATTAAAATATATATTTATTTCATATATAAATAAATTGTTTATTTTGCATTTGAATAAAATATTTAGACACAAATATTTGGCTCGCGCAAAGCCGGTTAATACAATTTCCACCATTGCATTTTCAACTCTAAGCAACACAGGTTCGTTGGGGTCAGACAACATAATGTATAATACCCTTTATACCTGTGTTGTCAGTTAAAATCAGCCACAAAGGCAAACAAACAGAAAGATAGCTCAAAATGTATGCAAAACATTTGAATTATTTACCATAAAGTTTGTTCTCCATTTTAACTAACAGCAGAAAGAAAATACATAAAATAGCAGCCGAAAAAGTAAAAGAAACGCAGCAAAGGCTTTTTGCTTTTTTTTTTATTTTTGCAAAAGTTTTGGTGTTTTGTTTCGGAGCGCTCGATTGCCGTTGATGCGTTCAAAGCCGTCGACGCCAGAGCTCTACAAATTTCATAGCATACTTTTACGGGCGCTTCCGTTTTGTAAACAAGCGGCAAATGACGGCGGGGCAAGCGGTAAATGGCAAATGGCAAAACGAATCGCTCGCAAAACTTTATGCGATTTTTATTTGAAAAATACAAAATTGATTTGATGCTTTGCAATGTGTCTGCAATAAGAATAACAGGCGCTATATATGAAGTTATATCTCTTACTCGCATCCTTGGCTACACTTCAGGGCCCTTTCAACAAATGCAAAATGCCAGCAACGACATGTGTAGTCGTTTCTTCTTGTTCCCTTGTAGAAGTCATCATAGTAATAATAAGTAAATGTGAGATGCACAGAAGGCGTTTCTGAAAAGAAAATATAATAAATAAATATATAATATAGTAACAACTGTCGAGTCGATATAATCATGGCTGTCTACTCTTTTGGAAGCTAATATCATTCAGTCTTAACTCTGGCCACATTAAACTTACCACAGGTCCTTCTCTATGTTGCAGGTAATATATATGTTTCGATATATTTCGGATCGGACTATTATATCATTCAACCTCCGTAGGAATGATAGGTCGAAAATTAGTTACTTGTATGTTCTTCTTTGTTTTTGAAGATATCTCGACTAAACAAGGCATTTTCAACAATCGTAGCATAAGCGTATCAACATCTATTCACAAATATATCATATAACTCTTTAGAAAGAATTGGTCGACTAATGAGTTTGCAGTACATCATTCAAGAAAATAACCATATCAAATTGGATTCCCAAGTGATATGATTCCTATAGTAACAGCTCGTCGAAAATAAAGCTTTCATCTTAAAGCATCTCAAAACCAGAATACTCCTCTTTGAAAATGTTATGTTCTTGATGTGCTCTCAGTTTTTAGCCAGCTGCATTTGCTGCAATTTGCCAGCCTGAATTATCTTTGCAACAACTTATGGCGAGCAAATATTTCTGTAGATAATTGCACATTTAGCAATTTATGACTCCTCTGATATTGTTGTTGTTGCCGCAAAAATATGAAAATATCTACATATTCATTGCGAATTGTTAATTGCAATTTGCAAAGCGCGCTTAAAATTGATGCCACACTACTGTGAATTATTTACGCATGTTGTGCTCTCTGCCAATTGTGAATATATATATATGTGTACTATATTTGCACAATGTTTGGTATTATCGCTCAATTGGCAGGCGCTTTAATTCGCATGCAATTATGCAAATGGAATAAATAGAAATTTTGATATTTTCATTATATATTCATGCCATTCAGACAAATATGACATATTATTCAATAATACTTAGCTAATTTTGTTTGCAAATCAATCGAGCCGTATTATCCGAAAGCCCATTTAATTTCCATGTAAGCGCAAATTAGTTGTTTGCACATTCTCTATTGGTTTAATCAATATTGATTCACAATAAATAAATACAATACAATCATCAAATTGAATTGAAAATTGAGATCAATAAATAAATAAAACATTTTAATAACACGTTTTTATTTAGATATTTTTGTATTTAAGCAATTGAAAAGGGAGGAAATGGAAAAATTACAACTAAAATTTGTAAGTAATTATTTCAATAATTTTATAACTTACCTTGTGTGTGGCGAATCTTTGATATAAATTAAATTAAATTTTCAAATTTGTATAAATAAACCCAAGTATACAACTAGAAACTGAATTGTTAATTGTAAAAGCATATTTATGCAAACCAAAATTCTTGTTTTCCATATTATTAACAATAAACTTACAGCTCGAATAGTGGGTCGCTGCAGCTGCTGCTGCTGTCCAATTGCATTTGCCAGCAGCCGAGCAGATTCCCTTCTGTCCGGTGACAACTTAGACGTCAAGTGTCCTTTGTCAGTTGGGCAGCTGGTCAAGCGTCAGTTCTGAGCCAATTTCATGCGCCTCAACGAGCCGTCAAGGCTTTAAATGCCGAACTAAAATATAATACCAACCTCATGAGAGTGAGCCAAATCTTAATGTAAGCCTAAGTATAATGAAGTGCTTAAGTATTGTATTACGTATACGCCGTGTGCGATAAACATGCTGCTCACATTACGTATACGACCGGTATTTACTGAAACTCTAAAGTAAACATTTGCATATCGCGCAGCTGGCTGCGATTCTATTTATCTTTCCCAAAAAAAAATAATGCTAGGAATAAGAAAGGCAACGCGGAAACGCTGCAGCATTGAAAAGCAAAGAAAAATTGAAATAGGGCAAAACAAGTTAACGCTGATTGCACAAAGCCGTGCGGATTTATAGACCGCTGCTCAGTGAAAAAGTTAAGCACAACACGAAATTAAGAGGGTCTGCGTGTGGGTGTGCGGGTGTGAGTGTGCGGGTGTGTATGCACAGGATACATTAACAAAATTAGCGCAGAAAGGCGTTCAACCAGCGTCAGCCAGGGCATTCATTTTGGCCATGTTTCGACAGCATGTAAACACAGCATGAGGAGCGCTCAATGCCTGAAGGCAAATCAACAAATCGGCTCGAGGAGCTGTCAAGGGTGCGTTCACGGGGGGGAGGTGCGTTCAAATTGGTCGGCAGGAGGGCTGAGGGTCTAGAATTCCAATAGGGTATGCCGTGGCTGGCACTCAACGCTCTTTCAGCAAATTGCCGGAAGTTTTGTGCGATTAAAGCGCCATTATCGATGTGAATTATTTTAACGCTGCGCCTCGCTCGCTCCACTCTCCTCTCCATACACCCACACACACACCTTCGAGTAGCAATCAATTTGTTGCGGGCTTTAAAAAAGTAATTGCCGCGCATTTGTCGCACTCAGGCAAGTGCGAAAAAGAAAACAAAGACTTAAGCAGAGCCGAGGGGAAATGAGAGACGCGGCAACTGCGACAAAGTTTGCCGCAACTTGAAATTCAAATTAAACTTTCGCTAGTTTTCTGTGATTTGTTGCCCCCAGCTGCCCCGCGGTTGCCACTTACATTTATCATAACTAAGACGCGGCGGCAACTTTTGTTACAACTACTTTTTGACTTTCTGCCACACACCACAGCATTTGGCTAATGAAGTCAAAATTGCTTTGCTCAACGTGGCGCAAGGTGCGTCGGGTGCGTCGGGTGCGTCGGCCCATTGTAAATATTTCATTAGTTCAATTTACCTGCCAGCCGCAAAATTTATTGACCGCAGCAACAGTTGCAGTGGCTGCAAATGCGACTTACCTAATATTGACCCAGGGCCTGCAGCTGTTGTCCGGCCTCTGGTGAAGCTGCCTGATTAACAAAGCCTTCGGCGATGCGTTCCCAGTCAGTGGGCAAAGCCGACCACAGCCAAAGCTAATTAGCATGTCCTGCACCGGACTGCGAAGGATCAGACAATGCGTGTGGCCTGATGCCTGCCGTCTTAAGCCTGTGGGCCGCCTTTTGTATGGCGCGTGGCTTTGTTTGACCTGGCATAGCAGCAGCTTGGCCAACTGCTTGGCTCAACTCAAAGCTACAGTTCACATGAGCATCTTAAGCTAACAAAATGCAAACATAAAGGCTGTATTTTATTTATGTAATTTGCACCAACTCCTGACAAGCTCAGCGAGCACACACAATTAGATTGTGGTTAATAACAATAACAAATAAGAAACAAATTATATGACTTTTTTTTTATAATTATAAACTCATTATAAGCACCATCGTTCATTATTTATTACTGGTTTTTTGATTGCATTATTCATTGTAAGAAATAAAAAAGTTAACGAAAAATAATAAATAAATATTTATAAATTAATAATAGGTTTGAACCAGCGACCTTACTTCTTCCTATTTTGCAGTGGAATTTTCCTAAGCACGAAGCTTAGAAAGACGACTTAGTGCTTAGCTTAAGAAGTTAAAAACATTGACCAACAAGCAACAACTTGCCTAATTCATTAGCTTCCTAGAGCCTCTCTTCAAAGTTTTAACTTATTGAGAATTGTTAGCGTCAAGCCGCGACTAAAGAATTAAAGCAAGATTTACAAAAGTCTTACTAAACGCATTTCTCTGCCTCAACTTCTACATTTCTCAATGTAAGCTTTAAATTTTCATCAGTATCTATAGCCCTCCGGGGAGTTAGTCACTTGGGGAAGTGCCTTAATGACGCAGACATTGCAAGTGCGATTGGAATGGCAATTGCAATTGCATGACAATCAATTGTTTAATTTAGCTGAAAGTGCCGCCAGCAGGACGACTTCGTTCGTCTCGCCAGCAATTAAGTAATTGAGAGCTGAATAAATCAAGCCAACTGACTTGTATATATATTTAACTACAATGCATACATATATATAGTACATATACACATATAGAAAGCAAATCAAAATCAATATCAATATTGTGCTTGCCAAGTGGTCGGCGTAATGCAAATTTCATAATTGAAAACTAAGTGCTGAACAAAAAGTTTGGCATAAAGCACTTTCGGCTGTAGACAGCGCCCCGCCAACCCTTTCCCGCCAACCCCTCACTCAATCCCACTCTTTCTCTTAGCTGGAATTATAATTTGGCCCATTGGCGTGAAAAAATGAAAATACGCTCAACTTTTGTGCTGAGCAAAACTTTCCGACGCACACACAAACACTAACAATTGGCTTTGAAAGCATTCGAATTGGAGTTCTGGGTTCGGCAAGAAGCTTGTGGGGCTTTTGTACTGGGGAGGGGTAGCCTGTTAAAACCTTTGGCGCAGCCATTCAATTAAACTGAGTGTAGTTTTCAATAAACTGCGCGCCGTTTGAAAAATAGCAAATAAATGCGAACGTATCGAACACAAGTCAATAAAAATAAGAAAATAGCCGAAACAAATTTCAAACGAACAACCAGCACATACCCATTAAATTACCAAATATAAATCAAATTCTAGTGCATAAAAGATTTGATATAACATATAGCGGATGTCTATACCAATTAGAAGCCAGAGATACTTAGTTTCTTTCTCGTCTTAACAGGCTAACCTTTTACTTTAATCATAAAATTTGTTTTTTAATTTTGATAAAAATAACTCGACTGTGAAATAAAAATAGAACTAATTTTCATCTATTTTATTTATAATAAAATAATAATCATAATATCAGCTACAAAACAGTAGAAAAAATGTTCAGACAGTGCTCAGAAATGCCAGAATAAACAAATATCCATATATTTGAATGGGAATTTTTAACATAGTGTTAAAAGACTTATATATTCATAATATTTTATTTTAATTAAAGAGGGGCCAATGCCAAAAGTTTTCTGAAAATTTAATATTTAAATGAGGTTAAAATGTTAAATTCAAATAAATTTTTATTTGAAACTTTAATGTTTTCCACTTTTAAACTTATTTAAGTAAAGAAATTTAATAAAATCTGTGGAATTGCCTTCTCTTTTATTAAAATTAAAGTGTTTATTAATTTGTCATTTAATATAACCAATCAGCCAGATTGTTATTCATACCAGACCCTTTGAAACATACCCTCTAACCTTTATTCGGCAAACAGCGTGAACTAAAGTAGCTATGGCTTGATAAGTAAAGGGATAAGTACATACTAGAGAGGGGCAAAAAGGGGGAATTGTACAGTTGATGCTACTAAATGCAATTTGTGCTCAAGTTACAGTTAAGCGGATTGCAAAGCACTAAAGCACCGGGCACATATAGAATATTTATGTGTATATGTACCATATATGTATATGTATTTGTATGTGTATGTGTGTTTGGGGCTTACTGCTAAACAAACTGCACAATGGACTCCGGACTGTGGACTGTGGACAGTGAGAAATGAAAACAAGTCGTTATTTTTGTAACGATTGCATTGCCTAAGCGTAAGTATTTTAAAATATTGTTTAGCTTAGGAACTGTTCCATGCAGCTGCTGGTCAAGGTCTACATGTGGAAAAATACTCAAAAAAAAGCTGCGAAGTTGTCAATTAATATATTGATTTAGATTTATATATTGATACAGATATTAGATATTTGTCATAATTACAAGAATATTTAAAAAAAATGGTGCTTGGTAAATTAAATATAATGTATAAAGCTTACCTTTTAATTGCTAACATTATTTTGTATATAAATTATTAATTATTAATTTAATTTTTTTTAAATTATTATGTTCGCTAAGACTCAAACTCATTTATAACTAAGGCTTAGTTTAAATAATTATAATAATATACTTGAAAAGTGAAAAATTATATTTTCTAAAATATTTCTAGCTAATATTTTGTTGAGTGTATTTGCCGGCTGTGGATAAGCTCTTTTATTTATATTCATAACTAAATTTAACGGCAAGCCACTCGATCCACTGTCTGGCTTTAACTTACTTTTGGCTCTGTTTAATGCAGCTGTATCTGTATCTGTAAATGTATTTCTATTTGTATCTGTATCTGTATCTGCCGTTCGCCTGATTTCTTTTGTTTCTCTAGGTTTTTTTTTTGGCTCTTTTTGTTCTTTTGCTTTTGCCATTTATCCAATTGTGTCTTTTGTATCTAGCCTTACATGTGTTATCTACTTGGCCACGGGGATAAGCTCAGTGCGCCATGTGCGTGGCACGCTGTCGTTTTAAGCTGCCCCACGTCCATGCTACAAACTTCGATGTCGCCAAAGTCGATGTCGGGCAACGTTGATGGAGCGTTAAGCAACAACAGCAACAAGCAGCTAACAGAAAAAAAGTACAAAACTTTAGCAACAAACTTTGTTAAAAAATGCAACAAATTGTTTCGGCAAAGTTAGTTGGGGCACGTGACTAAAATTAAGCTGCTGGCGAAATCAATTATCTACATGCAATGAGCCGGCAAAATGTGCTCACAGTCTGGCGCAAAAGTATGCAACGGCAGCTGCAAATGCTGCAATCGAACAATTGCTCGTCACACATCATCAATAAACGATTTGTGAATAAGAACGTAAACCAAAATTGTGACCAATTGTTGGGCTAACGCGAATGGGGCGAAGGATGCAGCACAAATCAATCACTTCCGCTGGCTCGAGCAATTGGCTCCGCTTCGTGTGTGTCCCTGCGCCTGCAGCCTGCAGCCTGTTGCCCATGGATGTTCGCCTGGATCAGTGGCTGTTCAATTTTATTTATGGCTTGCCAAAACACAACACACACACACACACAACTAGCCAATTGTTTTTGGCTTTCAATTATTTTGCTGACGATTTGTTGCATTTTGCGGCCGCCCTGCGCTACTCACACTGTGCGCTCTAATAAATGTGATTTATGAATGTTGTTATGTTATGGCTGGCAAGGCGGAAGCGGAAGTATTCGCTGCCAACATGGCCGACACAGCCTGCCACATTTGCAACAAAGTTGCCATCTCTATAATCAGGCAGCTGCAATATTTTTAATGAAAACTAATGGAAATTTTATGGACTCTGCCTAGCTGCAGGCAAAGTTGCGCCACTTTGGCTGCATAAAATGTTTGGCGTGAAAAGTTTACACTTTTTGGCTGTTTTTTCCTTTTGTTGCTATTTTTTTGATTGACTTAAGCTGATTGATGGACGGCACGCGGCGGCTTCTTGATTGACATTGATTTATGGCCATAAGAAACAATGGACAGCACATTGCGTATACGTCATGTGGCACTCTAAAATGAGCAGATAATTTTTTAGACATTTTTAGTCAGTGTTCTTTTTGTGCTTTTCAGTTTTTACATTAATGAAAATTTTCTAATTTTATTAATAGTATTTTTTCTGCATTTTTGTTACTGAGATTTATTTAATGAACTGCAAAAAAACTTGTGAAATTTGTAGAGCTAAATTTTGTAAATATAATGATTGGGTAGACATTTAATGTTTTACAATATTATTATAATAAAAAAGTAAGTATAGTATATAAGTATAGTGAAATTCCACGATTTTTGTTACCTACTTTTTTTCCAATTTGAAGCAATATTTCGGGTAAGGTTGTCATTTATATTATATTTGAAAGCCTGCGGTAAATCTAGTCCAATTGTTCGGATCAGGTCTTACGATTGGCATTCCAAGACTACATTTTGTCCATATTTGACAAAAAGACGCTCTCAATTTTTGCCAATGAACTCTCTAAAGTTTTACCAGTCCAAAGAATCATATCGTTTCAAGATGAATTATTTTTACCAATGATTTAAAGTGCACTTAAAACTTGTTACCCGCTGGGTTATATACGCTGGGTTTACCACCACCAAGATACAGCCGCCGCAGCATATCGCTCGCCCCACCCCGCGTGCCGTATTTTACTACATTATGCACTTTCAACACTCGGCAGCTCATTCATTTTATTTATTCTGCACTTCAAAGCCGTGTGTTCTCTGCTCTCTATGCTCACCTGTCCAAACAGCGGACCGCAGAGCTCAGCTGAGGTGAGCAGTGAGAGAGAGCTCCAGAAAATTTGCATAAAACACAAGCGTGCAAAAACTTGGCACTATTTCATTTCAGTTGTTGTCAATCGCTTCCAAACGGGTAATATGACTATGAGACAACGTTTGTGACATATGCTTAAAAATAAAGCTTGAGACGCAATAAGGTTTAAGATGAGGGTATCTATGATTAAGTTGAGGAAAAGACACAGTTCGGAGCAAATATTCACCTCTTCATAAATAGCGTACATAAATCAACAGATTTCAACAGATACCCACTGAAATGAAAGGGTATTCAAGTATCGGCGTTATAGGCAGCGAATGTCAATAATGTGTTTGTTGCTGTCGCTGGTTTTATGCATGTGCGGGTGTGTGTGTGCGTGTGTGTTTATTTATTTTGACATCAGTTCTTCATTACGATTTTCACGAATGAGCAACATTTTGGGGCAAGAAATGTGAGAAATGGCAGCACCAAATGTGGCTTAAAAGCACATTTAACGGCTTAAAGTTGCATTTCGACTGGGCAGGCCATGTCGTGGGCCATTTTAAATGGCCAACAGACGTTGCGGCGCATTTGAACGGAAATTCAATTTGATTTGGCCGCGCTGCTCTCTTCTTGGCTGGGGCCAAACTATTTTTCGATTTACCGCAAAGTCGCTTTCGGGCCAGCTCGTTGCAACATTTCTAGTTCATTTCCGGCTAAAAATGAGCTGCTGTCCGGCCGGTTTGTGTGCCCAGCCCCCCCGACGCTCAACTCGCCCTTCCACAGCCAGGGCGGTCACATGTGCTGCAATTGCCTGCCGCCAAGTCTTGGCAAACTTGCTGTGTTATGGGCCATTTGCGGCACGGCACGCCCTTGTGCATAATTTTCCAATTAGCATCAATAAGTTTGAAACGTAAAAATTAATTGAGAAATTATGGCGCGGCTCTTGGTTTGTTTTGAAAGCAATTTCAACCAATCGCCAGTTTGCACTTTAATTACCGTTTAGCATTTGCATTTTGGCCAATTTTTTTCCAGTTGGGGGACAACATCGCCAGACATTGCATAAATTGCTCGGCAATGGCCAATAAAATGCCCCATGGAATGGCAATCATTTCCCCCAACGACTCTCCCGCTCTTCGACTTGGCCATAAGCCAGTTGACCCGTTCAGCTGGCAAGCAATTTGTTGAAAACTTCTAGACGGGTTCGGGCTGCCAACGGAGCACGGAGTGTGAGCAGCATGCGAAGCAGTTGCTCCAGTTTATCTCAAATCAGTGACACTTCTCATCGCATCACATTTGCAATGCGAATTGACAGCTGAAACAGTCGAGGGAATTGAGAAATATAGATTTTTATTTTTATAAGCGAAAACTGATGTGATCTAGGTTTGAAAAGAAAGTGGATTTGAACAGCTAGACACACTTAGGGGAGTTCAAAGATATTTGTTTAGAAATTACCATATACTACAGGGGAATACCTTTCAGTTCAAATGTGCCTTTAGAAAATTGATTGGGTATAAATAATTTATAGCTAAGAAATCAAAAGATGTTGGTTTATTTATATGTAATCAAATACCATATCTAGAGGGATTTAAATTAGTCTTTGAGTTTCATTCTCGTAAGATTGATATACTATATTAATTATATATTATATACATCATATATTATAAATATTTAAATTACTCTTGTCTATAGATGATTTTTCAAATTTGAGTATTTATCATATGCTCATTAACTGAATATGATATAGATATGTAACGAATTTTTGGAGCTATGCTTTTATCCATACCTTAAATATGCAATATTGACATGCAAATGTTCCTTCTATGTCTTTTGAACTGCTATTTTTCCTTTTTTTTTCTTATCTTACATAACTCATTTTGCCTTACAGCTCTGTACTTTAGTTGGTAAATACTCAAACTAGGGACATTCATCCTTAAATAAGGTCGTTAAGAGCTGCCCGTCTGTTCCGCACACTCGGATCGACCGATTAAAACAGCTTTTAGTCAGTTGATGGCAAATCCTGTAACCATTAGCATTTCGCCTTTCACAGCTGTCACAGACTTCAATGAGCTACGTGACATGGAAACGGGGTGCAGCATTTCCACATTGTTTTCAACATCCCATCACAGATCCCAGAGTCGACGCACAGGCTGCATAAAATCAAATCAGAATCGTCAACAGTAGCTGTTCCCTTGCTGCACACTCTGCCCGCCCGGCACGCCCACACGGCCTTTGTTCTCCTCTTTTGCTTCGCTTAGTTTTTTGTTATGCAACACAAAAGTGCAATATGCATTTTGTTGCCGTTTTGCCTTTGACATGCGCATGAAATGAATGCACAATGAGACACAACACAAGCACACACACACACACACTTACATAGACACACACAATCTCACGGCGCTTAGGCACGCACAGTTGCAACACCTGTTGCCATATTGAAGCCGCCCACTAATTGGCCTTGCCACGCCAGCCGCACGGCAATTAAACAACTTGCCACGGTCCCTAAAAAGTAGGCAACAAAAAATTGTGTTGCTGCTCGAAAAGTCAATAAAAAACACAGCTTAAAACTTAAACAAAAGATGCTCTTGCCTTAACTTTCCCCCAATCCCTCACCCTCCTTCTCTTCTTCTCTAGCTATCTCTCTCTTCCACTTTTCCGTCTCTTTCTCATTATATTTGAGTTTGCTGTGTTTTTCTCACTCAACTTTTCATCGAAGTTTGACTTGCAGCTAACTAAAGTTTGCTTCTGCTCCCGGTTGAGCTTACCCTTGCTCTAAGTATTATAAATACAGCATGAAATTTGGAACGCTCTATTGAGTTTAAACAACAGATTTTTGTCTTACATCTATACTTTGTTTTATAACAAATTTCTTAAGCTTCCTTGATCTTTGAATGGCGGTTAACTAATTTTGACTAACTTAATCATAAACTGCCTTACATTTAATGCTCTATATAATTGATTCTTTAAATAGTTTTTATGGTTTTAATGAAGAAAATATTAAACAATAATGTTTTCAATTTGTAATATATATGTTAATGTTTTAATTCACTAAAGGTCTTTTAAAATCATTTGAAGGCTTCTAAGGCAAACAGATAAATAACAATTATAATAAGCATTGTGAAAGGTAATAGGAAAATATAAATTAGTTGATCGACATTAATTATATTATTCACTTTTTAATTTATATACAATTATTATATAAGTAAAATAAATCTTAATTTTTTGTAAGCATAAATAAGTGAATATAAAATAATACAAATTAATTATGCAAATAATTAATTAGGTATACTTAGTATATAAATATTTTACATGTGCTTCGTAAAATCCTAAAATATGTAGGAAAGCCAGAGCATAACAACTGCGACGCGTCAAAGCAAGTTTCCTCACTATTTTTACTGCTGTCCATTGGGCTTTTTGTCATGTTGTTAGTGCAGCAGCAGCAGCAGCAACAGCAACAACAGCAGCACAACAGCAGCAGCAACAACATCCACAAGCTGCATAACAATCGCATTTGCCAACTTCATTTATTGTTTTGTTAAGCTGCTAACTTTAGTTTATTGCAGGCCATCAGCACCAGCAACAGCTACAACAGCATCAGCAACAACAACAACAACAGGAACAAGCAACAGCAACAGCATCAAGCGAAAAAGTTGATTCACCTATTTACAACCAAACCCGCTCCGCAGCCGCCCCTGCCCATACACCTGCGTTTGCATATAATTTGTCATATTTTTAATGACTTTCCAAGTGCGCATCGTGTGCGCTGTAATTGCAAAGCAAAGCGAAGCAAAACG
Source organism: Drosophila montana (assembly GCF_035044405.1). Lineage (NCBI taxonomy): Eukaryota > Metazoa > Arthropoda > Insecta > Diptera > Drosophilidae > Drosophila > Drosophila montana. Next base: position 167,489 of record NW_026998165.1, on the reverse strand, counting down.
AAGCACAAGTCAAATAGAACAGCAACAACAACAACAACAGCAATGCCACCTTTTGTTGAAGCTAATCTGTTGTCTATTCGAATGTCGCTCTCTCTCACTCTGTTGCACGTGGCGTATGCGTAATTTGCTGTTGCATGCACAACACGAACTCAAATTACAATTGTTGTTGCTGCTGTTGTTGTTGTTTTTACTTCTTGTGTGTGTTTTGTAATTTATTTGAAGCTGGCGCATTGCCTGGCCCATTTATTATGCAAATGGCCATCGGTGTGGCCAGCAATTTTGGGCCATAAACTCAAAAACAAAACCTGCGGCACACAAATCATTTTCATTATTTAGCTGCCACACAGTCAACCTGGGCCTGTGCCTGGGCCAGCAAATTTTTTGGTCAATCAACCGCAAATGCATAGAAATAATAGAAAAATTACCGTTATTTGTTATTTGTAGCTCTATGCCCATAATAATGTTATTTAATGTACCATAGATTATTTAAATAGCAATCGTCATGTAACTATTATTGACTAGCATTTGGGGCCGGACAATTTAGAAGTTAGCAATTAATTTATTATTTCTTGACGTATTCAAATGAATTAATTCGCCTTCCATTGACATCAAATCAAGTCGCGCTGTTGTTAACAATTTCAACTGTGTTCAATTCGATGTGTTTTGTAAGTTAATTAATTAGTTAGAAAAGTACAAGACACAAAATCACTTGAGCATTTCAATTTAAGGCTTACAAAGTTGTTTTATTCTGAATGAAAAATTTGTTTGCTCAAAAGGCGAGCAGTCATCAGTGTATAAGATCAAAAGTATTATTTAAGAGCCCATGCATTAAAGTGAGGCGTAACAGGAAAAGAAATACTTTTAGGTATTCCATAGCCTGCACTTGGCATAATATTTTGAAATATTACATTTGAACGCTTTAATTGCTATTATTAATTATTAATTATTATTAGTAAATTGTGAAATTAAGTACTTTTAACTCGAAAAGACTATTTGTGACCTCTTAACATTCTAATTAATTTTAACTCATTTATCATTCCCAATTACTTAAGTAGTTCTGTGCAACTGAATTGGAAAATAATTGATTATATATATAGTATTTTGCTCCAATTTTTATATACACTTAATTACATATAAAACAATTGTAAAAAGAACAAAAGTAATATAAGAGATTGAGCATTGAGTACTTTTTAATAATGGAAAAGAGAAGATATCAACATTTCTGCTGACCACAAATGTCAGAGGTTTTATACCTCTTTCAATAGCGCATTCATGGAGCTGCATGTCAGGGAATCTGCGTGTTAACCAAGCGAAGCCAAACAATTTCTGCGGCAAACATTTTGCGTTTCATATGTCAGAGACAAGCCAAAAAGTCAAACAGAGTCGCAGCTCAGAGAGCACACACACACACACATGCACACATAGCGCAAAAAATTTATTTGTTGCTTGTGCAGTGAAAAGAAAGGGAAGTGAGGGGAGAGAAATGGAAATGGAGCTGCAACTGGTAGACGAAGATGCTGACATAGACGGGCAGCTATGCGGCCACAAAGCATTTGCTGCTGGCGCCGCAAAGTATGCCGCATTATCGTGCGACCTGGCGCGGCCATTTTGTTCAGCTATCACGCATATTTCAGGGGCGTCACAGCGTATTTGAGTGCATGTGTATATGTGTCTGAGAGTGTGTATGTGTGTGTATATGCATTGGTGAACATGTCTACTTTTCTCGGACAGTTGCTGCTTTTTGGGCTTGCTTTAAAGTAATTGGCAGTGCAAGGCTGCCAGCTGGTTCGAACCCAGCAACTCAACTTTGAATTTACCATAACTTAAACCTTAAGCCGTATTAGTTGCATACAGGACAGCAACAAAAATGGTTTAAATTTACAAAATGTTGTTAATGTATTGTACACAATTATTGCATTTTCTTTTTTAAGTGTGAACATAGTATTATTTTGAAATAAAGCTCTATTCAAAATGGGTATAAATAATGAAAAGCGATTCTAAAAGTATGTCCTTAAGGCGAGGCATTGACTTAGAACTTGCAGTTGCCCAAGCTCAAACAAACTCTATGCCCATATTCAATTAAAACTCTGCCCTGTAGCTCCTTATGATGCTCAAGCAGGCACAAAGCAGTGCACACAACCGATAAGGACACACACACACACACGAAACACACACATATGCATATACATATATTAAGCATACGTAATAATCTTTGAAATTGCGCTCAATTGGTTTTGAAGTTGAGCCTGTGGCATATTTGGCATGTGCGGCAAGTCTGGTCGGGGGCAATTGCTACTTGAAGCACCTTTAGCACTCACATCTTTATTGATAATATTGTCGCTCGGCAATTTGAAAAGCCCCTAAACCGCACCCACCCACACACACATACAAATTCACCTCAGGCAGCTGTGTGTGTGTGTGTGATGTAGTCTGGCAAATTTCAACGCGCATGCCGCCCTCCTCCCGCCACGAGCAACCCTTGCATGTCTATCGAACTTTGGCGCCCATACAATTTTGTAAACTTCGCTCAGGTTTCGTATTTTTTGTATTTTTTTTTCATATTTTGTAATAGGGCGAAATCCCCAACAATTTTGTCGTTGAACTTATCGAAATAGTTTTTCGAACATGACGGCAAACTTGCGTGTCGACAGACACACACTCACACACACACAGAGCACACGCGCCCACACTCACACAGAGCACCACTTAGACACGCTTGTAACTGTAGCTCTGATAACTAATTTATTTTATATGGTAGGCTTGGCCGCCCTTGGGTCCCCTTCTTATCGATATGCTCGCACATTGATTGGCGGTCAACTTTGAATAGCCATTGCCAGCAATAATTACTAAACGCTTTTATTGCTGTGTCAAGCTGATAGCATGCCCGGCCACGCCCTTCTATATAATTTATGCTAATGGGTTTTTTTTCGAATTTCCTTTTTTTTTATCATCTCTTATTTATGGCGCCTGTAAATAAGCATGATAATAACTTTATAGTGTTAAATGGCGCACAATATCAAAAGGCAGTCCGAAAAAAAGGATACCCAAGCTGAAAACCCTTTCAAAGCCGTTACAGTACATTAACTTTGCCAGCGACACATTTCGTCCGTCGAGCATATTTTCTTATCTAAACCCAACACACCCACAGACGCATATGCACACACACACACACACACACACGCACAGTCGGGTTCTAGCAGACTTCCGGCAACATATTTCATTACACAGAGCGCATAAATCATCACAAAAAATGCTAATTAACGAGCGGAACCTCCCTCTAGAAAGACAGCAAAAGTAGAACACTCCCTCTCTCTCTCTCTCACCCACACACACACACACACACTTATCACACTCAAATTGGAACCCGTTTAGCATATATCATTTGACTGCCAATATTTGGGTTATTTAATTTGACTGCAATTGCCCGCCAAACAACGCAAGTTAATCGCCCAAAATCGTTTTATGTACAATTAATGAAAATACTATCAACTGAGTATTAAACGAAATCCCAAAGAGCTGCAAGGATAGCTTAAAATGCCAAGAGGCACTTGCCACAGTGGGTTAAGTAGACAACTTATTTGGCCCAAATTCACAAGCCAAAGTAAGGGTTTTAAAGAAAGTACTTACAATCAAAATGGTGAAGGAAATACCATATAGCTGGTACACATTACAGCACACTTTTCTTACAACTATTTCAGATCGCCAAATTATCAATAAATCTATACAAGTGAGCTTCAGTATGCCTTTAACAGCTTCTCATTCTGTTAATCTTTCTGTTACTAAACATTCTCTAGTACTAGAAATTGATTCGTATTAACCAGCTGTTAAATTAACAGTGTTCCTTTCTGTTTATACTTATGTAATGAATATTACAATATCAATTCCAATAAATTAACAATAAAATACTTGTTTAAAATATAATATTTCAACGAAAACACTACCAAGTGCTAGAAATAATTCAATTCAAAACCTATTTTTAATTTTACTTACATTTCAAATAGAAACGACAAACTTTCTTTAAAATTAAAAACATAAAAAATTCTTTCAAAAATGTTGGAGAGGCAGGTAAATGAATTGGAAGTAGGAGAAATAATTTTAAAAGCAGTTTCTGTATAACATTTTGAATACTTTTAATCAAAAACGTTGCCACAGTGCGCACCATTTAAATAGCAGCAGTCGGCACTCGGGGTTGGTCGCCTCAGCGGCAATAAAATTGGCTTATTTAATGGGCGACCACGTTAGCAGCGATTGCAGTTTGGTAGCCTCATTAAGAAACCATCAGGGCCCGAAAATGGTAGCTGGCAACTCGATAGCTGGGCATCTTTGCCGGCACTCGCATGTGCATACAGTTTAACCCGCTCTCTTTCTGTCTTTCTCTCTCTCTCTCTCTCTCGCTCTTTCTCTCCGGGCCGTGTCCAGTGCGGGTGCCTGGCCAGCATGTGAAGTCCATGAGTCTATAAATGAAATCGGAGCATGCAAAAACTGCGAAATGGCATTGGAAGCGCATGACCAGCTTGTGTTTTATGCAAATTCAATTGTTTCCTGTTGCATTGCAAATGCATTTCCCTTCTTGCTGCAGCCCGGCTAGCAGCCCCATCAGACATCAGCTATCAACCATCAGCCAAATGGCAAATTCATGCCGCCAGCCGATAGATAGCTGAAGGTATGTCTGCCAAGTGCTTGAGGCAACAATATTCAACAACAACCTGCCAGCAAATGCAAATTTTTACCAAAGCAGAAGTCATAAACAGAAGGCAGCAGCAATTACATTTTATCATCTTCCCTCTGTCATCAATTTCGAGTACAGCTGACAAATACAGTTTTCTTTTTAAATGCATCAACAATTTTGCAAGAACTAAGGCTACAAATAATAAAGTATTACTTAATGACACTTGCTGGAAGAGTTTTCCTTATCAAACTTAGCTTTCAGCTCTAAAAGCACATGAATGCAGAGGAATTTTAGTGAAAAGCGTCCAAAAGCTTTTTACTGTACGCTGAAAGCTTCTTTAATTAAATTAGATAGCTTAAGTAGAAAAAGCTCTAAGCGAGCTTTAAAAGTAACTTTAATTTTTTTGTAATTTTTGAAAGCAGTAGAAAGCCATCAACGCATATGAAAGCTTAACGCTTGACGCAGAAAGCTCCAAACATTTTGATTAATTCAACTGCTTTTACTTGTCTCTTTCTTTCTACCTCATTTTCCCTCTCTCTATCAAGCTCTCCACAAAGAGTTGGGATCTGCTTGAGCACAACTTCTTAAGGAAATGTCACAGGCTGAAAGCCGCACTAATTATTCAGTCATTACAGTCTTCAACTCACGCAACCGCAAAATCTGCGGCAAACAACAACAGCAGCAATTGCCACACGGCAAACAAAAAGCCAGGCAAACAAATTAAGCGTCAATGACATGCAAGTTTAACAGCGCCCTCCAACCGCGAATGTACAAACAACAAACAAATTTACACACACACACACACACAAACACACCCTAAACTTAGCTCACTCTCGCGTGTGTTTGACAATTTGCATAGAAATGTGTACACAAAATAATAATACCTGCCAATAAAAATAATTGACAACTGACAGTAAAAATAAACAAACGCACAGACACACACACAAACTCCCACACCCATACACCCACTCACACACACACCAATACACACTATTTGTGTGGCACTTAAGTAAACAAATATTAAATAAAATATGTGCTTGCCACAACAACTCGCATAATACCCGAAGTAAACTTTAAGCTGCCGTACAGCAGCTGTCAAATGATTAGGGAATTGAAGGAGAAACGCGCGTCGCACATGGCGTATGCTTAATAAAGTTTACACCTCTCCTTGATTTAATGTACGTGTAGTTCTGGGTGTGTGTTCTGTGTGTGTTTTCTGTGTGTGCATGTGTTGTGCAAGGGTGAGTGCTGATGGCACGTGATATTCATTTTAAATAGAGCTAAAACGCTGTAATAACTGCAAGGAGTATACCCTGTAAACAGGTTGAAGTGCTTGCTGGGCAATCGAAATGTGAGTATTGACTTCTGAATTTAATACAACTGTTTTTCCTGACTCACCGACTGACTGATTGATAGGGGATCAGCGCCCAGCCCTAGCCCTTGGAGCTAGGAAGCTAAAATATCCACTGTAGTTACCTTATGTATTATACACCAAGCGATCGGCCTAAGATTCATGGTTAAGGATCTTTGTTCTAATTCATTTGAGTGCTGTTTCACACTTTTCGGAAAATCCATCTCTCATCATCTCTAGAAATGGGAGTCAAAAATATGGGGGGTAAGATTTGGGTTCAAGTTAATCTCAAAAGCTCGGCTTCAAACAAACGGCTCAAGAATTTAATGAACGAAATCTTGCTTTTCGAATTCAAGTTTTTCATCACAAGACTAATATGAGCGCAAACAGTTGCTTCCAACTTTAAGTCGTTTATTCGATAGATTTTAAACTTATTTTCAAATTTCTCTGTGAAATGGAACTTACCAAGAATTTAAGATATATCTGTTTGTATGTATGTATGCTTTTGCTCAAGCCGCCGTCTCCTCCAATATTAAAGCCGCCGTCTCCTCTAGTGTGAAAACAACCATCTCCTCCAGTATTAAAGCCGCCGTCTCCTCCTTATGTTAAGTTGCCGTCTCCCCCAATGCTGAACACGCTGTCTCCTCCATTGTTCAAGCTGCCGCCTCCTCTACTTGAAGTGAAGGCTATGCGACTTATTTAAACTTATGAGAATCGTATAGAAAAGCATTCGGTAAGAATACATTTTTTTTAAATTTTCAGCGCAGCTAGAGGTATACTTTGTCTTTCATATAAACATACAAAATATATGTACCTTTACATATATAAATGCATACATAATAGATACATGCATACACACATACACAGACGCATACCTACATAATACATACTAACATTCATACACACACAAAAACATACACATATATACATACATACACACATACATACATTCTTAAATACATATATACATACATACACGTATACATACATACATACATACTTACGTACAAACATACATAAATTTATTCAAAAATACGTACATGCACAGATTCATGCATGCATACATACATACACACATATATACATACAAATTAGTACTCGCACATGCATACATACATACGTACGTAATTGCAAATATCATTTATCTCTATATATAAAACTGTTTGTCCTGACTGACTGACTGACAGATTGAGTGATCAACGCACAGCCTTTACCGTACACCGTACACGTTATTGACACGTAATTGACTTGGTCAAAATTCAATCGATTTTAACGAGGTTTGGGTATTTGTTCATGGCTTGGCCTCTAGATCAATTTGACATCTAAGTCTGGTAACATAATTCGTGGGAAAAATTCATGTAAAATTGGTACGCTCAAGTACTATATAGATTATGTTAAGTAAATAAGTCTTGCTTAACATTTGATGATTTTAACATTTTTTTTAACATATACATGCCTAGATGACAACGCCATTTAACAGAGCTAAAACCAATAGAAGGAATTGAGAACTATCGACTGTCGAAACGAATCGAGGCTAAATAATAATTTTAGTTCAATAAAATAAAGTTGAGGTTAAAATTCAGTTGCCTTTTAATAAATAAATCAAAAGAACTTGGATCAAAGCGTGACAGACCTGCCAAAATATGCAACGACTTTTGACATGTCACGCATACACATAATGGTTTAAGTTCTGAGTCCAAATCAATTGTTATATCGGTGTGTAATGAAGAAATTAAACTGTCAAGTTGTCAATTTGTTGCAATAGAGAAGTTGCATGTCAACTTGGCAACAGGCATGAAAACAACAGGATTACTAGCTTTTATATAATATCAATATTACAAACTTAATCAAAGTGAGCTTTTTAATTGTTGGTTATTTGTTTGCCCTTAAAATATGCAGATACGTTAACAGCTTTTCTAAGAGTTTAAATAAATAAAAAAAATAGCAAATTAGTTGAATGAAACCAAGAATTAATGCGCTTGGATAACTCTGTTAAGTTAAAATCCGTCCAATCTTATGTGCAGCCAGGTTAAGTTGTAGCCTTTAATCGAATTTAATTAAATAGTAGCCTTGCATTTTTCTGACAACTGCCACGCCAGCCTTCAAGGCAACTACGCTTTCCGTTAGACATGGCTAACCTCATGCCTCATAAACGTAGCACTAACCCAACAACAGCTTTTGCTACACCTTCAACTATATCTACATCTATATCTGGATCTAAAACGACTTGCAGCTAACAAGGACTTATGCGGCATTGCTTTCTGGCACAGCGACCATCCAAGCGCACTTCATTTGCTGTGCACAGCCCACAACGCACACATACACACATACACACACACACACACGCACGCACGCACAACGACACCCACCCATTCAACCCCGCGTGCCGTTTCTTCTATGCTTATGATGTGCCCGCTTGCTCGTTTGCTGCGGCATTAAAGTTAACAAATAGAGCTTAAAAACTTGCTGCGTGTACGACAGCCACGCCCCTTTCGCCTGCCCGTCCGCCTGCCTGCCCGGCTGCCGCACGCCTCATGTGTGCCGTGCCATGGCTGCGACTGTATTGGTTTAATTAGTTTACGCGCTGTATAATTAAAATATATATTGTAAATCAACTTAAGCTGCTCGCATTGCCGCAAAATTGTTTGGTTTAATTTTATTAACTTGTGCAGCTTTAACAGCAGTTCTTTCTTTTATTATTATTCTATTTCAATCATTTATATTTATTTCATATTTAATTATTTGCAAGGACTAACCGCATTCTGTGCCACTTGCGTAATTAATTAGCCGCTTGTCTTTCTGGCCAAAAGTGTCACAATGTCAGCTTTCTAATTGACATGCCATTATTGTAATTAAAATAACTCATACGCAGCGTTGTTCAGCCAACCCAGCAAACCACCCCCCCCCCCCCTCTCTCTCTTTCTCTCGCTCTTCTCTGTTTACTGTGATCAATTTTAGCCGGAATTTGTCTGCATATGAACATTTCTCTGGGCCATAAATCAAGCTGCGTGCCGCGTGTGTCCCTGTCACATGTAGCTTCGCATTTATTTATAAGAACGCTAGAAAAAAGGCAATGTCCATAAATATTGACAATCGAGGGTGACGGACTCAAAGATGCCCTGTTATTGAACTTTTCTTAAACTATGATTAGTTTTTTTCGTTTCTTCTGGAAGATATATTTTAATCATAACATTTTGATAGATATGATAGTCGTATTTATAGTCCAAATTATCTCTAACCAATTTTGTCCGACTCACGAAATAATTTATGACCTCCAAGACTCGTCTGCTGCTTGATTTAATCGTGGGCTTAACCCATACGGGAATAACTTCTAAGGAAAATTAAACAACCTGAAACATAGGCGAACAGATACTCTGTTTTAAAATTATTTTTATCCATTAAGGATATGGCTTTATTACGCCAACGAAAAATATATATTATATTCGAAATTATGATAACCTGCATGACTAAGGATTTGCTATTAATATAAATATCTATCTAATTATACGCGACAAAGAATTCTGCGAGTGCCTGTAACAAACTTCTATCTCAACCAAAGCATACCCTCCTTTTACTCTTTCTCTCTCTATCTCTCTCTGTCTCTGGCTACAGGGTATCGAAAATAACAACGTTGTCTGTTGCTGACGCTGTCATTTGTTCGAGTCTCGTTTTGATTTTTGCGGCAAAATAATTGTCGTTTAGGTAATAAAATTTGATTTATGATTTTAGTATTTTCACACACGCTTTCACATTTCCCTCTTTGATTTTAATGATGCGCAACAAACACTGGACACGCCGCCCACCTCAGCGTCCGACTGCCCATATATAAATCACATTTTTATGGCTAACAAAATATAACGAAATTAAATATAAAGCGTTCGTTCGCTACAAGTGCAAAGACTCCACAACAGCTCCCAAAGCAACAATAACAATTATGACAGCAACAACAACCCGTAAAATAAAGTGTCAGGTGTCGGTTGATTCCCTTTTTTTATGCCACCTGTCCGTACTGGGTTTTAATTATGGCCACTGAGGCGACTAATTGCCGTAAAATATGAACTTACCGCCCGGCATTTGCAATGATTAATGAGCACGCTCTGCGTATACGTAATGCGTATACGTAATATTTGAAGTTTGATTGCTTGAGCTGGCGACCCACGCTATGGCAGTGCAAATGTTTGTCAACTAATCAAATAGTACGAATCGATTGATTTTTAATTAAAATTGAGCACAAGAGAAAAGAGTTGACATCCAGTAAACTTTCGATTTGTATACCCTTTCATGGAGAGGGTTATAATAATGGAGGCTATAACAGGTTAAAAATTGCCTGCTCAAGTGTATCTTAATTTTCTAAAGTAAATAAAATTATTAGCTAAAAGACTTTTAAAACTTATTGTAGCTGAATATATTTAAATAATTCGGAATCTATGAGAAGGCTGGAAACATAGAGAGAAATCCATGTGAAATCAAATTTCATCGGTGTCCCAAATTCGACATCTGGCCTAATGAGTGTACCTGTTATATTAGTATTATATAAAATTTGAACCTAATTTAAATAAAAAAAAAAAAATAATAGTCACAACGGCTTCATCTGCATAGCATGCCTATCTTTACTTATGGTTCCATTGCACATAGGGTATTCAAATAGTTTGCTACTTCAAATCAGCACTTTGCAAAAGTGTCAAACACAAATGTTGCCCATTGTCAATGCAAAAGTTGTTTGATCTGTGTGTGTGTGTGTGTGTGTGTATGTGTGTGTAAAACATTTGTGGTGCAAGTTCCTGTGGTTGAGCTAGTTTTAGATGGGATCAGCATTTGAAATCAATTTAGCAGACCTCAAATAAATTGCATTTATTTGAGCACCTTTAACTGCAGTTATTCCACAGATTCAGTCCAGGCGCGTTATCAGTAGCTCTCGTGGCTGATAAATGCGCAACACAAAACAGGGAAAAATTCAATTAAAAAATAGTTCATACCGTTATTTAATGCGCTACAATTTGTTGGCCCGGCCAAATCACAGCCAACAAACTTGGCCTCAATTTGCGCTGGCGGGCCAAACAAATTGGTTAAGCACAGCGCGAGGGATTGCAGCCTGAGCTGATCGCCACGTGCCGGACAACAAAAAAAAAATCACATTAAAAGCCGTCCAGCGGCAGCTGCACTAAGAAAAACAAGCAAACATGTTGAAGTCGCGCGTAACCGACTGCGCAATACTCGTCCGTAGTCCAAAAACAGTTGGCTGAACTCTGATATGAAATCCAAAATTATCCGATTTTCTCTGCATTGATTAAAAACAACTATATATCCCAAATTTAAATACCATTGCTTTTTTCATCGATTCAATAAGTTAAAGCTTAGCAATAGAGCCGATAGCAACCTCTGCTAATGATTAAACCGATTGGTTCTTCTTCATTCCAAATATGGTCACTTTAGTATATACGGATTTTCGTCTCTATCTTTAAAGTAGGGTTTTTTTTAAGACTATTACAAGGCGTGGTTCAAAAATAGTCATCTGCCTTGAATGAAAACAAGTAAATTGTCGAAATTTAAATGCCTTCATCTTTAAGCGCTGAACATATTGAGTTCTTACGTCCTGGCGGATATTTGCAAAAAACGAATATACTCTTTTTGCTTCTTGTGAACGAGTATAACAAAGTGCACCACTCAACCATCCAAGTGAACCACCCATCAGTGCCACCACCCGCAGCCACCCACCGCACAATGACAACATTTGCTGCGGCGCACAATTTTTCACTTAGTTTGCAGAAATTGTAGTTTTGGTCGTGTTGTCCTTAGCGTTCTTTTTGTTTTGCTTTGTTTTTTTATTCGGCTGCGCTTTGTCCGACTTCACGCGCGCCCTGGCCAATCACGCATTTGTCCCACAGCGAACGGCGCAGCACAAAGACAAAAGATAACGATTGATGAGCGAGGGGGCGATGCGGCGGAGGAATGCGGATTTAGGGACGCAGGACGCAGCACAAAAAGCATAACAAAACGGCCGCCAAAGGACGAGAGCGCTGAAGAAAAAACAAATAAAAACACCAAAAGCCAGCGTAAAAGCAAAAGTATTTTGGAGGATAATGATCGAGTACAGGATACCCTACACCAAAAATATGAACCAATAGAAACAGTTGAAAAGAAAAGAATAAAAATTTAAATTTAAGCAGCACTTGACAAATAATATGTCACACATTTAAAAATAGGTCTTAAAATGATAGAGGAATACGAATCAAAACAAAAGTGAAAACATGAATGAACAAAAAAGATAGAATTTTAGCGATTAAATCACGATAAGACTCTGTATAAATTGAAATAAACAATATATAAACAATATAAAAACAAAAAACAATTTTTAATAACATATATTTGTCTATTTATTTGCTAGGTTTCATTAACGTGTTACTTGCAAAATCCCAAAAATGGGAAGAGTAATTTTTTTTTTTACCGAGCGGCGCACTTAAATAAAATCTCATAAGCAATGGGTATACCCCTTTAGCCATTTTGGTGCAGGGCATAAAAATGTGAGAAAAACAAAATCGAATGCAATTTATTTTCTAGTTACTGTTAAGCTGATTGCAGCTGCGATGGAGCTGGCGATGCCAACTCTGGCCCCGGTTCCAGGCAATGGCTAAAACCTTTGAGCTCTAAGTTGCCACCGGACCCCTCCCCTCCCCCTCCATTACAAACCCTTCATCCATTGTCTGTCATGCCATAAAAAATAAATAAAAGCATTTGCCCAGCCGCGAGTTTGCAGTTAAAGGCAAAAAAGACGCTTAAAAACATATCAACAGCGCATAACTCTGATTGTATTTACTGTAGTTGTTATTGTTGTTGTTTTGACAGTTGTTGTAGTTGCTGTTTGGGGGGGAGCGAAGGGCAAAGGGCTGGGGGAGAGAGCGAAAAATTCCAATTTAAAAGGCGCGTCAAAATTGCAAATCAAAGTTTTAGAGACGGCGCTTTTGAGTGTTTCGAGTGTTTTGTGTGAGTTACTTGATTGAATGCATGATTGACTGACAGCCAGCTCAATGTGGAAGGGTGGAGAGAGTGGAGACAGTTTGACAGGCAGTGGACAATTGACAAATCATCAAACCCCAGAGAGGACAACGGAACGGCCAAACGTTCGGTTAATTTGAGGCAATCAGAAACCAAATTGAACCTACGGCCAACAGTTCGAATGGGTTTTCGAATGTGTTGAACGAATCGTGTTGTTGTTGTTGCTGTTGTTGCTATTGTTGTTTTTCTAACCATTTCCTGAAAGGGTGTTTTATGCCCGCGTCGAAAATTCTGCAAGGATCAATCAATGTTGGACATCAGCAGACGCTTCTGACCCCAAATAAGTATTTGAGTGTTGACTACAATTGCCCCATTGATGGCCACAAATGGAAGGGGTCCATAAATGGTTTTGTTCAACTCGTTTCGTCCTTGGCATGGAAAGTGCAAATTTTGCTGTCTTTTAGTTGAAAATTTGATAACAAATAAGTGGGCTCTCACGCCTTGAATATTCGTCAGTCCATCAACAAATTTGGCAGTACAGTGGGCAAAAATTAATGAAATATATAAAAAAAGATTATTGAAAATGAGAAGCAGTGCTGTAAACCAATTCGAAAATTTATATAATTTAAATAATAAATATATAATACACCTTCTTTAACTAATGTGGTTCCTGTGTGGGTCTATCGACTATCATTGAAATTCAATACCCAATACAAAACTCTGATCAAAGTTTTACAGATCGTCATAATTTTTGCTAAAATGAAGTCAGTTGTCATATCAGAATTTTCTGATTCCCCTCAATTCTATAAAGTTTAACAGTTCCCAAATAAAACATACCTTTCCCAGATTGAACTGCATTTGTCGTACATAAAGTATGCATGTGTTAATATGTTTATAAGCCATGAAAAATCTCGGGCTTGGTCCAATAATTACCAAAATGTTATAAAGTTCTTTGCGGCCCTTCACCCATTCTACGCAAAACATTTTTCCCAATAGCTCAATTTTTTTTGATTTTCTCTGAATTATGTTGTAAATTTTAGATTAAAAGTTTCATAAATATGCGACCTTCATTTGATATATTTTAGGTAATTAAGTCAATTAAATTGACTTGCAGACAATGCAAAGATCTTTCTGTTGAATTTATGTGGAAACCCTTTAAACTAACTAATAGATGTGCTTTCTAGACAGCCACACAAATTGCTTGCTAATTTTGAAACCAATCAACGGCGGCAATTGCACAGCCAACACACAACAACAACAACAACAACGAAAACAACAAGAAAGCCAGTAAGCGGCCAAAAGTCCAAATATCTGGCAAACCCAAACCACCCTGTTGATGGTGGACCAGTGGCCAGTCCAGCAAAAAAACTGCCCATTAGCACGTGCTGTCCATGTCAATGGCTAAGCCATTTTATTTCAGGCGGAAAGCGGAAGTGGCAAGTGAGTGTGCGGGGGGGGGTTAGGCAGGGGGAAATGCTCGTAACGTGCATGTAATTGTGTCACCAGGGATGGGGCCTAAGTCGGAAAGTTAAGCCGTAGCTGGCCCGTGGCCACTTTTGCTGCTGCCACTTAAAAATCCACTTAATCCCGCCGTCTTAAAAAAAAGAAGCAAAGCAAGCACGGAAGTTGGCTAACGTTCCGTCGTCCAGCCCAACTCGCCTCTCCCCCCGCCTCCCCCCATCAGCCAAGTCTGTGATGTATTCAAACTGCAAGTCGATTGTTATTTTTACGCCCGTAGCGGAAATAGACATCCTGTTCCACCGCCCCTTACCAAAGCCAAGGAAGCCCTTGGGCAACTCCAGCAAAAACTTGAAGACAACTTTGTCGAAAGCGTAGGGTAAGTCAAAGTCCTAGCTAAAGTCTCAAGGAATAAGTACCAGATGAAGAAACACAAGTAAGAGTTGTAAGGTCGGGCGTGCCCAACTAAAAGACACCCTGCCGCAGCGCCAAGCTGTCTTCACAGACATTCCAGCTTACACCTTTTACAAAATCTCTGGGCTTCTCTTTCCTTAGTCCCATACTAAAGAAAATGAGTTCCTTAAGATCTTCCCCCCCAATCTGTCTAGCTCCCATATGTTTCGAATCATGCTGTATTGAAATCTATATTTACCGATAATATGAACATGTTCAAAGATATCGAAAAATATAATAAACTCGTTTTCAATTTGATATGTTACACACATTTACATAAAACCGTAATACCCACTTAACTAATTTTCAATAAGCTTAGAGTACAAAGAAAAAGAGTACAAGCGTACGAAGTAAAAGTTTTGCCGCCTAAAACTCTGTTAAGACCTACAAGTAGAGGTCATCAGGTAGTACGAGCTTTACGGGGGGAGTTCAGGCAGCTGCTGGCTGCCATTATTGAAAGTGCCCGTTGAGTAATTTAAAAGTTTAGCAAACAGGCAGCCGCCTTCCCCCCTCTCCCCCTGCCCTTCCCCCTCTGCCAAACTTGTAATGTATTGAGGTCAAATTGATTCTTTATAATAAGTATGGATTGTAGACGACTTTAAATCACTTTTATTATAATGCCCAACTGGCCTGCTTGGGCTTCATTCCGTGCTTCGATGCATGCAATTGATTGGCTCCTGAAGTACAAAAATTCTTAGTCGATAATTTTTTTTGACTACAAAGTTTTGCAACAAGTTTTCATTGTTTTCGTTTTCGCTTTTCTTCTTTTTTCGTTTTCCTTTTCATACTTCATAAAAGAGCAATGGGACATGCACATGTTTTTCCACCCACAGCCCAATCCCAAATTGAGCCCAAACAAGATTTGTGAGCTGAGCCCAAAAGAAATCCGCTTTTATTACCCAACGAGCAGCGCATTAAATATTCTTGCGTCATTTCACAGTAACAATCGATACACTCAGAGAAAAACTCAAGTTTCATAGAAGAATTTTTTACCTTAATCAAATGCAAACGGTGTCAACGAAGGTTCTTTTTATTTTAAAAAGTTTTTCTTTGTTAACCCAATTGAAAGAGTTTGAAAGATTTTCTGTTTATACTCATAAAAGCAGCTTCTGTTTTCGCTGAGTGTAGAGCTGGTGGAGCATTGGGCAGGCAGATGCGGAGCCTAAATTCTGTGTTTGTTTTACAATTTAGTCACGCGCTGCGTTTCGTTTCTTTTGCAATTTTTGTTCACCTTTTTAATTAATTTTACTTTAGCTGTACGCGTGCGGCATTTACACGCTTCAGAGGATGCTAACCAGCAGCAACAATAACAGCATCAACAAGGATAACAGCAACAATAACGCTCGCTAATGGTAATGACCATGGCAAATCAAAATGGCGACACGCGCGCTTCCGTTTCCGCTTAGCTGCAAATTTGTCGCATGCCTGTTTAATTTATACTTATTAAGGCGTTTGCCCGCAGCATTTCTAGTTAATTAGCCTAATGACTGGTTGCTCCCCACCTCTGCCGAGAAACTACTCGAGCTGACATCTATTCAAATGTACTTTGACTTCTGAATTGCCCGCCCGTGGCACGTTTGCCCTCCGCACTTCAATTCACTAAAGAAAACTATGACCAGAATATGCAAATGATACCATTATCTAAGTGTATGGGTGGCAATAAGCTGAATTTAATCCCAAGGCTTCAAAGATATAACAGTTATGTGATTGAAAATCCCAATTGCCGTTGGCCATGTCCATAGATAATTGATTTAACATTATGATAATTGTGTGCATAAATTCAATTCTAATTTTAAATAGCTTATACCCTTGCTGGGAAGCTAAATGTGTCGCAGAGAAGAAAAAAGACACTTCCACTAAAAGCTCCCTTGATTATATTTAACACAAGCCTGTACATATTCAGTATAGCAGTTGAGATTAGAAGAGAGTATTTATGAAAAAGGTTTTGTTTTTAAGGATTTCTTAACCAATAAAAAGTTTCCCCAATATATATGACCTATACAATTTAGGATTTTCGGGATATTTAGGATATTTTTGTTTTTTTAGAGCAAGTAATTGTTATTAAAATTCAAAAGACTCTGTAATTGCTATGTTAAGCTTAACACAAACAACATACCTTGCTGAATTATTTGCTGTTATTCAGTAAATTTAATATTCTTCTCTGAAAAAGGCTCTGTATGTTAAATTAAAATAAAAAAAAATACGTTAAAATTGAAACAAAAAATATATCAACTAGATTTTGTAATCTGTCAATAAATAAAAAAATAATAATAAATATATTAAATGAAGTAATTATTATTATATCGTATGTTAAGCTTAACATAGAAAATATATAATGCAAATGTAACCTAAACCTATAATATTTGCCAAGCAAATGTTGGCAAAAGCATTCTTAATGTCTGTAATCCTTTCATTATACAATAATTATGTTATTCTCGTAAATTTTTACGCTATTCATGTATGTTATTTTATAAATATTATGTTATATATGTATGTAAAATATATCTAGCTAATCTTGTTAGCTTAACTTGCAAAAATTACCAAGCAAATCTTGATAACAGCATTCGGAAATAGCTGAATTTATAGAACGCAAGAAATTCTTAAAGTATACTTTATCCGCTTGTCTATGCAGTTATCAAGCTTAAGATCTTGTTCTCAAACTCAAGCAGATGCTTTTACACATCAACTTTAGCACTTTATGGGCGAAAGTTATTGAAAGGATCCAACTTGCATGCAATTCGCCACAATTTTTGATAACTTGAGTAGAGGAAGCTTTACTTGTGTGCCGGAAAGTCTTTCTGAGCTGGAGCACATCTTCAATTAGAGTTGCATAGAACTTGGCGAAAGTTCAAGAGCATTTTGCAATTTTTTGTGGAGTGATTGTTTAAAAGGATTTCATTAATATTAAAAAAGTGTACAAATAACAATTTTTATTTTTGTGCGAACTTTAAGTAAACGAAACGCCTGTCAGCTGTGTGCCACCAAAGTATGCAACCAGTCTCCAACTGAGCGCAGCTCGAAGTCCAGCCAGCTGTGCAATTTGCTGGCAAAACTCGACAATTTGTGTGTGTGTGTGTGTGTCTCAAAGGCGAAAAGCGTCCAAGTTGTGCCCCTTATTGTTATCCTTGCTGTTGTTGTTTTAGTGGCTCCAGCTGTGAAGTGCTGGCTGCCAGTTCTTGAAACTTTTGGCCAAGCGATGCAATTGCAATTCCAATTGCACAACTTGCTAGCAACTGGCGCTGGCCAGGTCCAAGCGCGGGTGTGCCTGTCGCTGATTGATAGTTGAGAGTGTGTGTGTGGGTATGTGTATCTGTGTAGTCAACGCAGCTCGCCCTCCTCCAGACTGTCAGCATCCTCGACTTGCCTCAAGCGCCGCCTGCGCCAGCGGACAACTCGTGGTGGCGGCGACGGCGGCGGCCAACGCGGCAGCTCCATGGGCATGGGCCAGGCTCTTCGCCGCCGCCGACGCTTAAAAGCCATCTTGATCTCACCCAACTCCACTTCACTGTCGTCCGTGGCGGTCAAATCTATAATAGCCGTCGGCTTCAATTCGTGCTGGGGCTGGGTCAGCCAGAGAAGGGTTCGCACATCGCTGCTCGCAAACATGCTCCGCGTGGGATTGAATTGTACACATTGCATCGGGTATTGGCTTTTGCTGCGCAACACCACCAACGGATCGCCGCTGACTGCTTCCCACACATGGACGCGTCCGTTGTCCGCGCCGGCCAGCACGTACTGTGAGTCGGGCGAGTAGCAGACCTGCAGCGGCAGCTGCTCCCGGTTCGCATAGCCTGTGTAGGCCTGCCGAAAGGAACCCCTGTACGCATCCACGCTGAAGCACCAGGCGTTGTCGGTGTTCACCAGCAGCGTCTTGCCATTGGGCGCAAATTGCAGCTGCGTCCATTTGGCCAGCTCGTTCAGCTGGTAGCCAAACTGCTGGCAAGGCTTTGCGCTCAGCATGCGCACATCATGGATCTCAATGCGTTCCGTACTGTTGCAGGTGGCAAAGGCCCTGCCGCTGGGATCATAGGCCAGCAGCGGCCTGTGCAGATGCTTCAGCTTCTGCGTATAGCCGCAGGTGCGCAGATCCCACATGAGCACACGATCATCCCAACCGGCACTCATGAACTGATGCTCGCTGCCTGGCTGCAAGCACAGGTCGCGCAATGCACTCGTATGTCCACTAAATAGGCCCAAGTGCTGGTGACTGCTCAGATCCAAGTAGCGTATTGCACAGTCCATCTGAAATGGGTGACAAACGAAGACAGCTTTATTACTATTAACAGTATTGGATATAGTAATAAGCGACGAGGAGTCGAGGTGGGCTAGTTTCCCGTCTGTGCCAACACGTCGATTCAGGAAACTACGCAGAGTGTGTTACTCATTTTTATTCGATAACCCATCCTTTTATTTTTTATAAAATCCATAAAAATAGATTTTGAGATATAGCTTTTTTAAAGCTAAATAGACCAGTATGGTATATTCAGATAAAAGATAATTCACTTCTCTGATACCGCTACCCAATCTTGCCTAAAACCTTGCGCTTTTGGTAAATTTACACTTTTTTATCGCAAATTTAATCATTGAAAATTTCATAATATTTATATATTTTCAAAAACCCATTGCACATTTCTGGCTCTCTTTCCCTCTCTGCAACTTACCTTTGTCGAGCTGTGCAGCAGTCGATCATTTTGCGGTGTAAAGCAAACCAATTCCGGACGAAATTGCCGCATGTGGACCAAACACAGCTGTGTCAGCTTGTTGCAATTGAAGAGAATTAAATTGTGATGGTCACAGGTCACCAGATGCTCTCCATTCTGCGAGAAGCATATTGAATACTTGGTATCACACGTTGGCTGAAACGACTTGGCGACACGAAATTCTCGCAATGCCTCAGCGGTCAGTATCATTTTTGTATCTTTATTCATTTTCAGAAGCTACTTCAATTCTCGCTGGTTTAAACATTTCAAAATGACTTTCGTCTCGTTGCCAACCTATTTTTTGGGCATTTTTGAGCGGGCAGTTGCCAGCTGCTTGAGGCAGCTCCGCCTACTTCAACTTAATTGAATCAAATCTATCTAACCAAGTGCCACGCCCATGAACGCCTCCAACTGTCGCAGCTGGTCGCTGTTGCATTTTACTTAATTTCCATTTTGTGGTCCCATTGCGTCTCATTAGTGCGCGCAGTGTAATGGCAGGAGGGTGGGCTAAAAAATCGACTGCCGAGTTAGCAACGCAGTTGGCATTGGCTTAAAGAGCTTCGCCCCTCACAGCCCGCACTTGTTGACCAAGTGCCAGCAGCTTGTTATTTAGGCCGACTCGCGTCATTAGTGCAACAACAGCATGAGACCAAATGTTGCCATCGGCTTGTTGTAGTTCCCTCGACGCAAGAACCATGAGGATGAACTAAATTGGACAGTGGAAGTTTTGCTCTGGCAGCAGCTGTCTGGTTGAGAGTAAATAATGAAAACTGCAAATTGTTTATTTTCTGCAGTCTAGTTATAATTACATATTTAAGACAGCTGGAGGAAGGAAGCTCATCAACGATGCTGATAAGAATAAGAAACAATTATATTTAAGTTAAAATCCCATTAAGATTTCCAATTGGAATTGCGGAAAGTGAAATATGGAACATGGATAAAGCAAGGAATATGAAAAATGGAACATGCAATTTTTCAGATTGAGCATAAACATTGAATATGAACATGGCAATTATAATATTATTTATGGAACATGGAGCATTAAAAAAGGAACATGGAAGACGGAGCATGAAACATGGAACATTGAACAGGAATTTTGTAATATTAATAAATACATTATGCATATAATGTATAAATAATAAAGTAACATGGAATATGGAGCATGCAACAGCAAACATAGAACTTGCAACAAGGAACATACATTTTTTAATCGAGAACAGAACATATAGATCTATGAATATTGAAAATAGAACAAAGAGCATGCAACATGCTAAAGCGTTAGCTGAAAATTGGTTTTAAATAAGAACAGTCAATTTTCATAACAGATAAATTTACAGTACTTTTAATTTGAAATTTCTTTTTCCTTCTTTTTCCATCTTCAACAATTTGGAATTCAGAGTCTTACGAGTTAGTTTTCAGCTTGTATGCTAATACTTGGTTTCGAAGCTTAGTTAAACAAATAAATAATGTATACCTTCCAGCTAAAGTTCTAGGGTATTAAAAAAAGAGAAAAACAAATGAAGCAGCATCCCCGCACCCTTCAGTTGAATGAAAATGCTCAGCAGCATTAGATCAGGTGTTAAGACCCGAACTAAATGCTAACTGTATCCTTGGCAAATACCTGGCCCAGACAGTGGGCCATCATCCTGTGGGCCATGCCTGGCTCACCGAGCGGCTGCCTGGCAAATGAATGTAATTGTAATGTAAGCGGAAATAAGCGCGGCTGATGCTGTCGTTGACGTTGCGCGAGCTGTGCGCATTTTAATTAAAATTTATAAGCCTTGGCCGGGGGACTTGGCTCGGATATCAGGACCTGGAAACGGCCAAACAGCGCCAGGACCTGGCACTGTTGCCTCGCGTGGCGTTTTAAGCTTTTAAGTTGCGGGTGGATTTGCGTAGCTATGCGTTGGATTTTATGTGAAAATCAACTGCGGTGCGCATAAATTAAAAATCAAGCCGCACAACAAAAAAAAAACAACAAACACACACACATACACAATGTGAGCGAGTCCTTTGTGTGCATCATTTGTAATTAATTTGCATCATTAGCTTTTACATTATTCCACATTCCACACATATAGGAAAAGTGCCCACAATTTACGCATTTTGCGGCTTCGCCAGTCAAATTAAATTATATTATTTCCGCGACAGCAAAAAAAATATAACAATTTTCAAATGATTATTTATTTTAATGAGCTTTGCACAATCTATAATTGTTTTCGTTCAACTTGTGTTTATAAAATCAATGAGGGTTTATTTGTTTTTTACCACTCAATGAAAAAAAAACTGGACACATAACCTATGGAAATATGATATTATACTAATACACATATTCACAAAATCATAATATTTAATAACCACATAACAATTACATTAACGTTTTATTATTTTTTTAATTTTCCAGTAAATGGATTTGTGCCTTTTTTTTAATCTCTTGTGAAAAAAAAACAAAAAATTTTATTGTTGCGGCAAATAAAAAGCAATTCAAGTCGATTATATTAATTACACAATTATTTCGATGATTTTATGTGGTTTGCATGGTTTCAGTAACATAAAAGAATCCATTTTATGCAGAATACAACTTAACAGTACAGTATTAACATAACACTGTAAGCTTAATAGCAAAATTTTAACTGTTAAATATGTTAGGTGTGATTTTATTATACATAGATACAATAAGTTTTATATAAGTTGATAAGAGCTTATAAAAAATATAAAAAAATTTGAGTAATATAAGAAACTTGAAAAATGTTACGAGGGTCACATAGCGCACATAACAAAAAAATTTAAAGAAGTAATGAGCATATGCTGATAAATATATGAAAAATATCAATAAATCTCTATAAAAAAAACTGTTTGTCCTGATTGACTGACTGACTGAATGTCTGACTGAATGACTGACTACCTTATTGACTGACTGATTGGTGATCGGAAGAGCTAGGCAGCTGAAATTTTCACAGTAGTTACCGTAAGTGATGAAGCTGCACGTTAATACGGGTGATGAAGCTGCGAAAAACGTTTGTGTGAAGCTTTAATGTTTACCATCCGATCGGCCTCAAACTCATTTTCAAAGATCGTTGTTCAAATTCAGTTGAGGGGTGTTTCACACTTTTCGAATAATTCATTCCTCCTTGGTGGAAATGATGGTCAAATACTTGGAGGGTATTCTTGTTCATAATGAATATGAAGGATGTATACGAAAAATAATTTGAGACGTGTTTCACACTATATATACATTCACATATGCATGTGCACATGCATACATACATATATAAGTACACATACATACACGCATACATACATACATACATACATACATATATACATATATAAATACATACATACATACATACATACATACATACATCCATACATACATACATACATATATACATACATAAATACATACATACATACATACATGGATACATACATACATACATACATACATACATAAATACATACATAAATACATACATTCATACATACATACATACATACATACATACATACATACATACATACATACATACATACATACATACATACTTACATACATACATACATACATACACACATACACACATACACACATACACACATACACACATACACACATACACACATACACACATACACACATACACACATACACACATACACACATACACACATACACACATACACACATACACACATACACACATACACACATACACACATACACACATACACACATACACACATACACACATACACACATACACACATACACACATACACACATACACACATACACACACATACACACATACACACATACACACATACACACACATACACACATACACACACATACACACATACACACACATACACACACATACACACACATACACACACATACACACACATACACACACATACACACATACACACACATACACACATACACACACATACACACATACACACACATACATACATACACACACATACACACATACACACATACACACATACACATATACACACATACACACACATACATACACACATACACACACATACATACACACATACATACACATACATACACACACATACACATACATACACACACATACACATACACACACATACACATACACACATACACACATACATATGTCGGCGGCAGGGGTATATCTGTCGGCGGCAAAGGTATGCCATCCATGTTGATACTTCTGATGATTGACGCGGCTGCACAGCGAGTTCCGATCGGTTCAAATACCCAAGCTCAACTGACTATGTCAGCCTACTCTCTCATGTCGTAAACTCACTCATGTCGAGTGCATGTAGCCATCTCTGTCTTACTCAAGACTCTTGGTATCTTACCATCGAACCTCACTCAGCAGCAGAGCGTCTCTGCCTCTGCTGCCGTGCTTTCGTTCAATATCAGCTAGTAAAGCAAAATCAGGGAATTCCCCGAATCCCCGAATTCCCAGAATGCTACTGAGGAATGTACCCGCGTATAATTACTAGGAATCACACTGCGACACGGCCTTCCTGACCTATCACACGTCCTCGTGTGCTACATCCACCCCCCATGTCCAAGTCACATACCAGACTCTTTTAATTATGATATCTCTTGTTTTTAATAACATTATTTTCTCTTACAATTTACAAACTTACAGAGCCGCTTACACAAACATTAACTGACAATTTTTCTTATCTAGGAAACACAATTTCCTTTTGTTTACAAACATAATACTTTTTCAACTTCATGATCTTATTCATATCATTTAATTCTAATCAGAATTTTCCAAAAATTCAGATTTTACACAACTTAGATTTGTCTCTCAGTTTCTCAATTTAATTTGGTGTACACACTTACACCCAATCACCTTGACCCCCGCCATAACACTTCTCATCCCTGTGAGACAGCTGTTATGGTGCGGTCCTCAATTCCCCTCTTGGGATACAGACGCACGCTTACTAACGCCGTCGATTGGTTCGTTCCTCTCCTGGGAATCGCCATCACTTAGGCCATCGAATTCTTCGTTTAATTCGTTAATTATTTGTCTGCTTGGTAGCGCTCTTAGCCACTCATGTGAATATTTATACGTTCGCTTATTAACCAATGATTTTAGTTCATATCGATCGCCGTCTAAGACTTTGATCACCTCAAATGGACCTTTAAATTTAGGGTCAAGCTTTGTCTGATGCCGTTCTTCGTTTTTCAGTAAAACATGATCACCTACGTTATGCTTCATAATCTTTGCCTTATTTTTGTCAAATCTTTGTTTGTCATATCTTGCATTATTTTCCATGTTTTCCTTGGCTTGAATTCTAATCTGTTCTCTATCTACATCATTGTCTTCTTCGTTTATTGACAATAAACCAAAAGGCCTAGCTTCTTTTCCTATTAATAGCTCTAAAGCGCTAAACTTGGTGACTCGATTTGCAGTACAATTCATGGCCAGTTGTACTTCAGCCAATGCATCCTGCCACGATCTCTGACTCGTTTCAACTGCCGTCAGCATTGTCTTAAGCGTGCTCATCACGCGTTCAACCTGTCCATTTGCCCTACTAGCTCCGGTAGCGATCAAATGCAGTTGTACCTTTTGAGCGGAACAGAAATTGCGAAAGCCTGAGCTAGCAAAACAACGACCTTGGTCCGCTATTATTCTAGTTGGCAACCCAAATAGCGCCACAACCGATTTCACAGCTTTAATACAACTTTCAGTGTCTATATTCAGTGTGTGGTAAAAATAAACAAACTTGGTGAAGGCATCTATTAAAACAATGACGTATTCCTTCAAGTCGTTTTTGCCACTCATTTTACCCGTTATGTCGATGTGTACTGTGTGCCATGGTATCTCTATCTTAGGAATTGGATGCAATTCTGCCTGGACCTTTCCATTTGGGGGTTTTGCTAGTTTGCACGTGATACAATTTTCCACAAATCTACGTACATACTTGGACATATTCTCGAACCAGTAATATCCATATACCTTATCCAATGTTTTTTCCCATCCCAAATGCATAACAGATTCATGTACGTGGTTGATCACTGCCCACCTAAACGCCCTTGGAATTACCGGCAAGCACCTTGTTTTACCATTTCTCTGTATTTTTCTATGCAATATGCCCTTTCTTAATTCAAATGTTTTATTTAAATTTTCCGGTAACTCGTTATTGCGTAACTTGGATGAAATATTGATTATTTCAGGATCGCGCTGCTGTTCGGACACCAACCAATTGTCGGTCACTTCAGTAAGATTAATACGCTTCTCAATTATTTTATCCGCACACTTATTTCCTTCTGACAGTGGATTTCGGGAAAGGAAATCGACATGCGCCATTCGCTCCCCTTTTCTATATTCGAGATCGAAATCAAATGACTGTAGAAACCCCCACCATCTATGCACTCTCGGTGTTAATTCCATTTTGGTGCGACTGGCCTTTAAAGAGTTACAATCTGTGTAAACGACAAATTTGCGACCTTGTAAATAATGCCTAAAATGCTTCATAGCATTGACAACTGCTAAAGTCTCGAGTTCGTACGAGTGGTATTTTGCTTCAGCCGGAGAAGTACATTTGCTATAATACTCCACTACATAGGATTTATTTTCGATTTTATGTAACAATATCGCCCCGTAACCAATGGAGCTGGCATCTGTGTGCAATTCTATTAGATATTGTGGATCAAATATAGTTAGTACTGGGGCCTGTGTCAATACACCTATTATTTTCAAACGTATTTGTTCATGCTCTGACAACCAGACAAAATTAGCATTATTCTTTGAAGTAAGCATGTACAATGGTTTTAATATTTCGGAAAATTTTGGAATGAATTGCCGAAAGTAAGAAGCTAAACCGATGAACTGTCGTAATTGAGTTACAGTTTCCGGAGGTGGCAACCCTATCAATGCCTGGATCTTTCGTGCATTTGGCCGAATTTCTCCATTCGTTATTTCAAACCCAAGGTACTCGATTTTAGTTTTAAGAAACGAACATTTCGTTATATTAAATGAAAATCCGGCTTTACTTAAGGTGTCCAACACTATCTCTAGTCGTTCTAACGCTTCATCTTTTGTTTTAGCTACTACCATAACATCGTCAATGTAAACAATTGCGAATGTGTGTGCCAACGGACCCAGGGCTTTTATTATTGCACGCTGAAACACAGAAGGTGCGTTCTTCAGACCAAAGGGCATGGTTAAGAATTCGTACTGTCCATCAGGTGTAACGAAAGCCGTTCGCTCAATGGAATCTGGGTGTACTGGGATTTGGTAAAATCCACTTGCCATATCTATACACGAAAAGTACCTTGCACCACGAAGACGAGCTATTTGATCCGAAATAAGAGGCAAAGGATATTTATCGGCAATTGTATTGTCATTTAAAACGCGGTAATCTACACAAAGACGATCTGTGCCATTTTTCTTCTTAACCAGCATCATGGGACTAGCGAATGGTGAACAGCTGGGACGAATAATTTTTGATGTAAGCAATTCATCAATTTTGCACCGAACGTGCTTCCTCTCATCTTCGCTAAGCCTATAAGGTCGGCGTTGCACAGTCTTTTGTGGATCTATTAGCCTAATTTCTAATTGGCCTGTCGTCACACGAGTCATTGGAATTCCGTCGATAAACCTATCAGAGTGACATCTCAACATATTGTTCAATATCGTCTTATCAGAATCATTTAAATTGGTATCAGAATTTATGATTTCTTCATACTTCACTAGACTCAGAACATTTACT
Source organism: Drosophila montana (assembly GCF_035044405.1). NCBI lineage: Eukaryota > Metazoa > Arthropoda > Insecta > Diptera > Drosophilidae > Drosophila > Drosophila montana. The sequence continues at coordinate 140,113 of NW_026998165.1, read as the reverse complement.
CTTTTTGTCTTATAAAAGCAAAATTTATCTGCATCAATTGATACACCAAAGCCCTGGCTTAAAACCTCACGGCCAATCAACACTTCATGCTTTAAATATTTGTCCATAACCACATGTAATAAAACTTCTAAACAATATTGTTCAATATTAATATTACTCAGAACTTGCAGGGTGCTACAAATTGAATCGTTACTTATGCCATTTAAAGTTACAATATTGTGAAATCGTTTTCCGGTGAATTTTTCCGCAACACTCTCCTTGACCAGTGAGCATTCGGCTCCAGAATCGAAACAATATGGAATAGACTCACCGGATAAGGTAATTGTTCCACTTGGTGGAGCTACTGTACAAACGTCAACTCGCTTCTCGTAGCTCTTGCTGTTTCCACCAGTACGATTTTTGGGGCATACAGAAGCCACATGTCCGATTTCATCGCACTTAAAACATTTAATTTTTGATCGATCCTTCACTCCTGACGTGCTGCTCACGCTATAACTCCTTTCTGTTGGGGCTGATGCTTTTCCCATTCGAGAGCGGCATTCTGCATATTTGTGGCCAGCCTTTCCACAAAAATGGCACTTCACCTGCGACTGCATTCTTGTTTTCTTCTTATCCGGACCAGTCGAATATCCGTCCTCCTCGTTGTTACGCTTCTTGAAAGCGTAAGCCTGTAGCTGCTGCTGCAGCTCATTACGAGTCGTCACATTCGTTGTAAACAGCCAACGCAACAAATTATTATCCATTTGAGCCATGTGGGCTAACGCTACTGATACAGCAATCTCCTCCAAATTCTTTGCCTTCCACTTAGAGAGCAATAGGGTGACTATGCGACTGCCGTACTCAGCAAAACTCTCTCCAGTTTTGGGACGTCCGTTCAAAATGTTCATCAGTATGGCAGAAGTTGTCTCAATGCCCACGAAACGTTGGATGAAGAGTTCCTTAAACTGCGGCCATGTGATGCCAGCGAAGCATATTTGGGACAGCCATTGCGATGCACTGCCTTCTAATGCTTTGCTTAACGCAATCACAAGCACACTGCCTTCGAGAGCATTATCCGCGAAGATTAGGTCCACTGTAGTACACCAAGCTGATGCATCTGCTCCAGCGGTGTCAGGGCAAAACTTGGGTAGAGTGACGTGGAGTGCTCTCCCGTCTATTGCCGGTGCTCTTGGTGCCTGCATGGATTTTATTATTTCCATTAGATTACGATTTTGCTCTTCTAAGGCTGCCCTTAATAAGTTAGAGCTGTCCTCTTTTGGCGGAGCTGATCCCACTTCTGATGTCGGCGGCAGGGGTATATCTGTCGGCGGCAAAGGTATGCCATCCATGTTGATACTTCTGATGATTGACGCGGCTGCACAGCGAGTTCCGATCGGTTCAAATACCCAAGCTCAACTGACTATGTCAGCCTACTCTCTCATGTCGTAAACTCACTCATGTCGAGTGCATGTAGCCATCTCTGTCTTACTCAAGACTCTTGGTATCTTACCATCGAACCTCACTCAGCAGCAGAGCGTCTCTGCCTCTGCTGCCGTGCTTTCGTTCAATATCAGCTAGTAAAGCAAAATCAGGGAATTCCCCGAATCCCCGAATTCCCAGAATGCTACTGAGGAATGTACCCGCGTATAATTACTAGGAATCACACTGCGACATACACATGTGCAGACAATGTACATACATACATAAACAAAAACAAAAAAAAGCAAAAACAAAAATACCAAAAAAAAAACACTACACTACTAGCTAAGCATGAAAAATTGCAGGGCCTACTAGAATTCTTGAGAATCGAGGAGTAGAGCACTTGGTAGAAATTCGTTTTATTTAAATTTGCTGCACAGCGACAAATAAGCTTGGTCTGCCTTTGGTATTTGAAAACAAACATGCTTGCATACATATTTACACAAATGCATACATACACCAACACACACACGCCCACACATACATACACATACACACCTATAGAATACTTCCATAGCTAGTACCTTATAAATTAATGAATACCAGAAAATCGAGAGGCTTTAATAATCATCGGACCCATTTATAGCAGCCACTTACAACCTCAATCACATATACATTTCAACCTCCTCGTTCTAGCATGAGTTGCATTTGTATTTGCATCTCTGTTGGCCACTTGGCTGAGCATCGTTTTTGGCCGCATTTGTTTGCCAACTGTTTATTGATATTTTATGCGCCATTTTGCGATGCAAAATTGCACTAATTGCATTTTAGGCACGTCCAACGGACACTCGACATTTGCATAGCATCGAATTGGCAATTTGATTGTTGCCAGACAACGAGCCATTAAAACAGATTCCAATTTTCAAACCCAAACAAAAAAGGATGAAAATTATATGTTTTCTGCTTGTGATACCCTTGAATGTGTTAAATAAGGTAGTTGGGTAAGTTGTGTGATTTAAAGTTAGAATAAGGCTTCGCTAGCTTTTACAAGAATTTAAGTTTATCATAAAGTTTTGAACTATCCCCCCAATAAAAGAATGTAAGAAATATATATGTAATAAAAGTAAATTTATAGATATCCAAATTTTCATATAGATCGAAAGAGAAACAGAAGAGTTATCCTAGGATAGATAGATACATAAAAAGATATTGATAAGAAGCATCTGCTTGAAGCGTATTTGGATTTATGTACATATATGGCTATAACATCTTCAGCGCTGTGTATAGGGTATTTCCTAGTCGTGTAACACAATCATACTTTTTTTTTGCTGCCATATTGCTCGAAATTTAATTGAAACTTGTAAAGCTAATATCGATCGCTGAAGATTTGTGCCCAAAAAAATTTTTGAAAATTTTCTGTACGCAATATACACAACAGACAAGAGATTATTGCAAATGTTTGTTGTTATTGTTGTTGTTGCTTTTATTGTTTTTGTTGTTGTTGCTGATATTTGTGCCAAAGTGCAATTTGTTGTCAAGTTTTTGTTGGCATTTCTTTAAAGGCGCATAAATTTCACAAGTGGGACGGGCGGGGGTATAGGGACTGGCTCGAATGTCAAGTTTATTACGGACAAGGCAAGAATCTGTCAAGTTGTCGGCATGTCTAACAGAGGGGCGTGGCAGGGGCAACTTAAAATGGCAGCCAGATAAAAATTTGTGCAAATTTTTCAATCAGCTTGTGAGACGCTTGAGCCGTGTGTGCTTGTGAGTGTGTGTGTATGGGGTGGTGGGTGTCAACAAATCGTAGGTTTTGCGTTTGTCAAGCACTCATGACGACAATAACAACAACAACAACATCAAACAACATACAGCAGCCGATTGCAGTTCACACGCCAGCAAAGTGAGTCAAACCAAAGCCAAAGTTCAAACACAATTTCTCAAATATGCACGAGCATGTGCACTGCCCGACGTGTGCGTGTGGGTGTATTACTCTGTGTGTGTGTGTGTGCGTACCTTATGCGTTGCTCAGTCAGCTGCCTGGCACCTTTGAAATTGAATGGGCCGCTCTCATGCCGTAAAAGAAGATAAATGACACAAGTGAGCCATATCAGCCGCAGTCAGCAGCCCGACTCGGAACAGCCGATGCTGGCAAGCCAGAGGAACTGACACCGAAACACAGAAAGGTGACTGAGTTGATGAACGGGAGAAAGAGAGAGAGATAGAGAGAGAGAGAGGGAGTGGGATGGGGAGCGTGGGCAGAGCAACCTAGGTTAGACTCACGCTGCCATCTTGAGGCCTGCAGTTGTCAGGACAATTGGAAGGGAAACAGAACAGACGCCTGTCCTGCTGCATCTACTGCATCTTCTGCAGTTTCTGCTCCCGTGTCCTGGTCAGCTTTGCATTTGATTAAAAACGGATAGCTGCTCTGATGTATCGCACATGGACTCTGTCTGTGTGCGGCGCGATTGCAGCATTGGGATAACACCTTCAACTTTGTGCCACATCAAAGAATATATGATAATTTAATATTTATGTGAATTGTGAAAATGTTGCAAAAGTTGCAAAATGCCTCAAAGACAACTCGTTATAAAAATGAATAAATAAAGAAAAAAATAAACTGAAAGAGGGACAGCAATTTCAGCATGGAAATGATGAGATTGCTAGTTGATTGCGAAATGCCCTGACAAAATATATGATAAAAGTATTTGATATAGATTATTATTGTAAACTAAAAATGTTTACAAAGATATAATTTAATGTACGAGCTTTAAATACAAAAACATAAATCTCGATAAATAAAACTGTTCATTCTAACTGACTAATGAACCTATGCCTGTTGAGCTCGAAAACTGAAAGTCTTATTGCCTAGAAGGAGCTTGGCAAATTTAATCCGCAAGTATTTAAGAATCTGGGAAAAAGGCTGTATGGGAAAAAAAATGAAAAAAAGTAATATATAATATATAGTTTAGACGGCTTAAGGTCCAGGTCTTGATCATAATAATATAAAAATAGACTATAATAAAAAATAACTTTGTATTAACAATAACTTATTCAAATATTTAATTATTTAGCAATATATCTCGGCTGTGATCGACAAGCATCTTGAGAGCGATTATCGATCGAAACTGATCAAAATATTTATGATTTAGAAGATATTTTGTATCTGAAGAGAACAACTTATTTGTTGGCTGTATATTTGTATACGTTTTCCTTTTACTTATCTGATTTATTTAAATATTTTCACCAGTCATTTACATTAAATGTCTTACAAGCCCTACATGTGTATCAAAGGAACTCACTGTGTTACGTTTTTGGGCGAGTTTGGCCCGAGAGCGGTCCGGGTCGGTTTTGCTAGCTTGGGGTAGCTGGCGTCCTCGCTGAGAACGTCATACAGAGAAGTAAACACGCGATGCGATGCGCCCGGCTTGACAGTGGGCATGGCAATTTATTACTTTTGTTGGATGTCGTGTGTCCGGGTGTCGGCTATTCTTCTTCTTTTTTTTTGAGTGCAATGGCGAGGTCGCTTCCAAGTGCGAATCCATTGCGCATTAAATTTGGCGGCGTTGGTGGCTACGTTGGCATCGCCTGGCATCTCCGGCCATCCAGCATAAAACTGACAAAAGTTGCGCCAAGGCAAAAGTTGCCGGCAACAATGTCCAATACTTCAGCATATAAAAATTATACGTACCAAAAAAAAAAACATAAAGGAAGGCAAGCAAAAAATGTATGCGAAATAAATGCCAACGCATGGCTGAAGCGCTTGGGGCCAGCATTCATATATTTTCCCATATATGTAGGTGAGCAAGTGGAAATATATAGTTTTTAATATGCATAAATTGCACTTATTTTATTTCGTTTAATTTTTAAGCAAGCGACTGACATCAGTTAACTTAACATTGCCGGCTTCTGGTCGACAGTTGAATACGCTGCTTAAAGTTTAATGACACTAGCTGAAATTGAATTGAACAGAAGAGTGTGAGAAAGTGAAAGTCAAGAGCAGCAAACTCTAGCTAGCTTTTCAGCCTTTAGCTTTAATTTTCATAAAGTATAACATTTTCTTTAAATAAAAGCTAGCATGTTCGCATTGAAGAGCACATTAAACTTAAGCTCATTGAGTTATTTGAACTGGAATTTCTTTTAAATGTTAACACATTACCTCATGAGCTGTTAGCTATAGCTATAAGCTATAAGCTTAATTCATTTGTTATTTTACTTACCACATTTAAGCTCAATAATTAAAATAATAGCATTAATAATAATTATTTTAAACAGTCGGCTACACTTAAGCTTTAAGATTCTTGTATGTTGTCATTTATCAATGGAGCAAACAAAGCTTTTATGTTAACAGACTTGAGCTTTATTTGTAGCTTAGCTATAAATAAATAATTATTTAAGCTTTAATGTGCTATAAAACTTATAATTAAAACTTTGATTAAGTATTAAACATTTTTTGATGGCTCTCTAGAGTCAAGCCGATTTTAAGTATAGCAATAGCCCAGATTCTGGTATTTAAAAGCCATTTGCAGCTGGCGTCATTTTAATGCCCAAGGCTTGTTAAGTGCAACAAAAGTTACTCGAGGCATATCAAAAAACTCAAACTGTGGCGCTTAAGTCATGTGACCATGGACGTTATGCGATTTTTACAAAGAACAACAATGTATATATATATATATATATCTCCATGAATTTTCAGCAACAGCAGCTGAAATGAAAAAGCAAATCTGACAAAAGTTAAGAAGTAAAGCGGCTTGTGCCCCGTGTCCGAAATACGATGGCTCCTGGTGACAGCGCTTGGTGAAGTGCCTGTCACTTTGCCCCCCCCCCCCCCCCCTTCACTCTCCATCATCGTTTTTCATGTGAGTATGTATGTGTGTGTGTGGCAGGTACTGCCGCGCAACGCTGAAAGTTGTCAATGTTATTAGCGACACATGAAACGCAACCGGAAACCGCCCCGTCCGATGAGAGTCAGCGAGGTTTTATGTAACTCTCAAACAAATTGCTGGAAATACTTGCCCAGCCCCCTCCAGAAATGCGCCCTAATTGAGCCCGCTGAAGCTAACTTTTTGTATGTGGAAGTCGATTCACTTGGAGACCAAACAACATTTTCATTTACTGCCAAGCGAACATGGAGCAAACGTGAAACAGCTTCATCGACTATTTGTACACTGAGTCTTAGTGCCAGTTGGCACAGTCGACATGAGCTACTTTGCCAGGCCAGGAGGAGCCTTGTATTTACTGATTGTGTAACAAATATTGACAAGGACAAGCTGAACTGGCCTAAAACAGTGCTCGGACTCGGTTGTTGTCCAGAGGGACATTTGTGCCATATCATGTTCCATGTTGACGCACCAGCACAAAAGCTGGAATTATATTTAAAAGTTTGCAGTGTTCGTTTTTTTGTTTTGTTTTTTTTTTTTTGATTTTCTTTTTTTCCACTCTACAGCTCTGCCTTGCTGGTCTATTCATGTGGGCTGGCACGTTATTTACTTTTGTGGTCATTGTGCAGCGTTCGGGGGCCTCGACAATCCCCAAAGTTATAATTCTTAAAGTTTTTATCTGTCGCACACACACACGCTTCCTGTGGGTCTCTGTGTGTGTGTGCCTGTTTAAATGGGCGTGTACGTAATATTAAAATTGTTTAGATAGATTTAATAGCTGCGCTTCGCATATTTTTGCATATTTATGATTTGTGAACAACAAAAAAGCAACAACAACAGCATAAGCTGCAATTTTCGCTGTCTATTTTCATTTAGAATTCGTTTAATTTTCATTAATGAAGCGCTAATGAAAATCTTGATGCGCCACAGTTAATAATAAACTTGGGCCGAGCGACCCCGGGGAATTGGAAAAGAAATTCCAATGACTTTTGGGTATATTCAATTTTAATTAAGTGCCCGAATGCTGTCTGACTGACTGACTGACTGGCAGGCGGGCAGGCCGGCCAGCTCGGAGCCTACATTTTGGCGATTTATGTGCAACAACAAAATGACAATTTGTTAGGCTAATGATGCCATTTTTCGCAGCAAATTACCTGACCATGGGCGGCGCTCATCTAACAAGCAAATAAACAAACAAACTGCCAACGCAAACACACACAACCCTAGGCATGTGTGTTTATATAGCATTCGGGCCGACTTGATTCAGTGATGTGTCACTCGAACTAGTTCCTTTGCCCCAACTCCAAATGCCCTTGTTTTGATTGAAAGAACAGAATGAAACACATAGAAAGTATTAATGTTAGTTTAAGTTCAAGATCTTTGTTATAATTAGTTATTAAGTGCCCTCTGGAAAGATTTATTTTATGAATTAAAGTCTTAAATGTTTTTTATTTGAATTTTCTATTTAACTAGTTCCTTTGCTTGAAGAGTGAATTGTTTTTTATTTCGACTTGAGCTTATTTTCTATGTAAGCATTAAAGTTTTGAATTTTTAATGATGAGCATTTAGTATATAAACGATATTATTTGCTGCCTTAATCTAAAGACCTAAAGACCGCTCCAGTGGAACTAGTTCTTTTGATTTTGAATGAATTTTGTCAACTCAAAGTTCTTTGGGAATAATAGTTATTATGTGTCCTCTCTGTAGTTTAAAAGATGCTTTTCAAGGATTAAAGCTCTAAATGTTTTTCTGGTTAACTGTAGTTCCTACGCTGCTTCATTTAATGTGTATTTTCTATAGAACTAGTTCTTTTGATTCAATCGTTCAAATCTGTGCATTAAAGCTGAATTCTTTGTGAAAAATAAGTTTTATGTTTCTGTCTCGGGGGAATCCCTTTATAGATTGAAACTCTTAATGTTATTATATTTTATTATAAAAACAGCCAAGAAATTGTATTTAACTTCGCGCATAAAACAGAGCTTTATACAAAAAATGATTAACTAGAGCTCTTGAGTTTCGACTAATAAATATTTCCTGTTTCAAATTGAGCTAGTTCCCGTAATGGAACCGTAATGACCAGCATTCGGGATATTCCGTATACGTGTAGTGGGCCAGCAAGCTGTGTGCCAAGTCAGCAAAAATGGTTTTGCTTACACAAATACTTACCTGTCATAAAAGCAAAGTACTTTAATGCTTGGGACTGGCTTTGACTGTGACTTTGACCACGCCAGCAGATGGAGGAAATCGCTCAGAAGTGAAGTTTTTGGTCAGCTCCGTTTTGGGTATTTGAGGTAAGCTGAACAAATTTCATTTTAATTAGCGCTACGTTGCACTATGCAAGCAATTCGAAATCAGCGCAACTGTTGCCAGCAATAGAATCCCCAACCGAAAGTCTATTAAGCATTGCAAAGCCAAAATGGCAGCGTAACAGGGATTTAATGCCAATAAACGGCGTGTGTGGCATGCAGACAAATATACAGATAGATAGACAGAAACCGAATGGGAGCACTTGTATCTAAGCTAACCAAGCAGAATCAACAGACACCCAACAACAAGCGAACGAACCGAACCGACTCTCTATACTTGACAGTGGAGATCAGGAGTAATCACCATGCCACAAATGCTGTTGCATGCAACGTGGCTGGTGGAACGCTTGCAAATCGCAGCTAAAGTGCAACATGCCAATGCACATGATGTGTTTAATGGTTAAATTGTTGCTAATTCCATTAGCCGTCTGCTGGCTGCATTCTGTGGCCAAAGTGTTGCAATGCCGCCAGCAACAGCAGCAGCACCAGCAACAACAATTACAGCTTCGACACCGCCGAAATACGACCCGCTGGCAAATGGAACGTGCGCTAATTAATGTTGCGCTGAGGCAATGTTGGCACCAACGGATACCGCCTACACCTCCAGACCTTCCCTTCCCTTGCCAATGGTCCTCCTCAGCAGCTGTAGCTGTACAACAAATTGGCACATTGTTTGCCCTCTCAACTGGTTTGTCAAACTAGTTTTTGGCTGGGGGCGTGCGATTGCTATTGAATCTGGCTAAATAGTTAAGTACCTCGTTGTGTTTAGGCCAACAAAATTAGCCACAATTAAACTTAAGACTGGGCTTAAATTATTAACCAAGTCAACAGGGCCACACGGAATCCAGAAAAGCTGGCAAAATATATTCTTGCCATGGAGCTATGGATTCTAATAGCAGCAAGGAAGAACTGGCCGAGTTTGGTTAAGACATATTTAAGGACTTTTTTATACAAAAACTTAAATATACTAATTAATTTTCGACTGAATATATGGAGCGTAGTGCAACTTGTATCTTTCTCTTCATTATTCTCTTCATTATTTGGACCAATCGTTTTTCTATCAGTATATGAGTATTTGCTTGAGCCCTGTTGATACTGATAAAAAATATATATACTTTATAGATTTGGACACGTCTTCTTCCATATAATTCTTAAGAGCTGAGGTTTCAACTTCTAATTGTATAAAAGATCACATTAATTTTGTCAATTCGCCTAATTTAAAGTGAACTTGAAGAGGAAATTTAATCGGCGTTCGAATGGGGCACTCATCTAAATTTATCGGCACGCATTTCCTCTCATTTCCACGTCGCTTGGCAAACAAATGCGAGCGGTATGCAAAGGCATTAAATTTGTTTAGTAAATATGCAAAATACATATACGCGTTAGAGAGCCGCATACAGATGAGAATAACGCAACGGCGGCGGTGGGTTGGGGCTTAGGGTAAGGAGGCGCAGCTCGTTCAGTTAACGCGCCGTCGCGTCGTAGTTGCCACTTTTCTATTTATTTGGCCATTAACGCTCATTTGTGGTTATCAGGTAAATTGGATAAAAGCCAACGTAGCATGAAGCCAGCCACATGCCAGGTACAAACAGCCAGCAGGCAGCACTGACAGGAGCACCTCTGGCTGTGCCTGCCACACCGTCTGCGGCTGTGGCATGTCCCCGCTCACAGGTGTCGGGTGTCGGGTGTAGGCTGCTGCTGCTGCTGCGGCTTATCTTCAAGTGTTGTTGCAACATGAAATGAAGGCTTTGCCTCAGACGCAAACAGTTTTCGGGCTATATTCATTTTGTTGCGCGCTAACTGCGCCAGTCATTAACTTTTTATGGTGTGCCATGTCGCTCTCTCTCGCTCTGACCCACATATAGCGCTCTCTTTCGCCTTTTTTGTGGCCAAAAAGCACTGCATTTACATTCAAATCGAATACAAATATTTGCGGTTCTTTCGGGCAGCATTTGTTTTAGCCACAATTTGTTTAGACTAATAAATAAAATGGCGACGATGGCGTCATAAAATTTAATTTTCATCCCAGCACACACACAAATTCACAAAAAATACATGCATTTTTATTTCTTTATGCATTTTGGACGGCACCAGAATAAAATATAAACGAATAAAAAACGAAATTTAAATGCGCCATATTGCAAGCTCAAATGAAATTTTGTGGCTTGTTGCAAAACAAGGGCAACAAAATACACGCAAAAAAAAACCTCACTAAATGCAAAGTAAATAAAAATAATTTCGTTTGCATGTGAAAACATACCCTGTATTTTAATCTAACAAAAATTTGCAATAAGTAATGGGAAGAATAAATCTCAATTCAATTTTTGACTGAAGTCTTCAAAATCTGTTTCTTTATGCCCAAAAGTATGCTATGAAAATTTTCGAGTAAATTAATAAAATAGTAAGCTATTGAAATTGTTGCAAAGTTCTCCCTATACCTTTAAGATTGTCGAATTAAGGTTTTTGTTCATTCTAAGCAATATAAGTGTTAATATATTTTAAATGGAGATACATTCTACCCAAAGCTACGAGAATATGCACAGTTTAACACTTCGGTACAGGATATTTTAAGAGGTAGCGCCTGCAAGAGAACTGAAAAGCACACACACACACTCGCACACACACACAGCCACAAACATGCACTCATATGAATATGTATTTGTATCCACAGTTGCATTGGCGACGCGTCCACTGCATGCGGTCGCTCAATATGAAAATACTTCCACATAGCATAAAGTCCACCGGTTTTGACACAGTTCAGGTTCGCAGCGTTATTTGGTGAAAGAGTGTAGAGGGGGTAGGGGGGTGGGGCTTGAGGGGTATATGGGTTGGGTTGTCGCCTTGGTGTCAGTTGGTCTGCGGTTGGTTTGCGCTAAATTAAATTTCGGTACATTGTGACCCCAAAAGTACACCACACACACACACACACACACGCACACATACACGCCCAGACACGTTTCATAATGCGCAAAGTATCGCCAAAATGTTGTGTTCGTGTGTGTGTGTGTGTTTGTGGCATTGAAATTCGAATTTTATTTTTGCACTTTTACATATCTCAAATCAACATCACCATTCAAATAGATTCCCAAGCCGGAGTCGGAGCTGAGGGGCAATTTTGCAGTCTGCTCGATTTTGTATTCGGCTAAAATGCGCAGCACAGCCATTTTAACATTTAGTAAACCCACTCGCATGCCTGAAAAAATGGAGAAAATATAGTAGATTTACAAATTGTCGAAATCCATAAAAGATAAGTAACTGCTCTGATATTATTTATGTTTTGCGCATGGCAAAGATTCAATTTGAAAGCGATATTTTCTATCGTAAGCAGTTCGAAAGGGAGTAAGATTATAAAATCGATAAATATCGATCAAGCCAAGGTTCCATACTAAGATATATCTCGCTGCTCGGATAATAAAAATATACAGAAAACAAGATAGAGCTGATATCATCAGCAGGCCGAAGATTAAATACCCTTATAGACATACGGCTTACAGTCTGGCAGGTATGTGAGGAGACTTTTTGAGAACTCACCCAGACAAATCCTGGGTCCATCGCCAAAGGGCAACAGGCAACCGCGCTTGGTAAACTCACTGACAGCCACGCTATCAAATCGTTCGGGCCTGAACTCATCGGGCTGAGGAAAATAGGTTTCATCGTGATGCAGGTGATATGTGGGGATTGTCACAGTGGTGCCCGGTTCCACCTCCAAAATCTTGTCATTGCCCAAATCCATTGTTGTGGGCCTTGTGCAGATCTTGATAAAGAAACCAATCACACTCGTCATACGCATCGATTCTACAAGCAATTTTGTTTTAATCAATAAAACAAAACGTAAATAAGCAATGATTATGTGGTTCCCATACCGTTCACACACTGATCGAGATAAGGTAGAGCATTTAGCTGTTCGTAGCTAATGTTCTTATCGACAGCGAGGGCATCCAAGATTTCGGCGCGTAGTTTTTCCTGTTGCTCTTGATACGCGCCCAACTATAATAATAAAAAAAAGAATCATTAAAATATATTCAGTCGGTTGTAACCAACTGCCCAATACTCTGCTCACAGTGTAATAAGAGCGTAAATAAAAAGAATCAATCGGCAAAAGTCTTCCAGATTATTGAGTTGATGACTCTCAAACTGTAAGGCCTTAGTTCCTATGAACTTTAAACTGTGACTAGGATAGGCCAATATACAGTTATACACCCAACAAAAAAAGGACAGCTTTACAGAGAGAAATAAGTCGGACTAAAATTTAGTTTGAACTAAGTATTTGCCTAAAGCCCATACTTGATATAAGTTAATACTACATTACTGGAATAAAATAATGAGACTGAGAATCTGCCAAGCCAATATACTCATTTAAAGCTTGCGAACAGAGTATACAGACATATACCCAACAAAAAAAGGATAGGTTTTGCGGAGAGAAATAAGTCGGACTAAAATTAAGTTCGTATAAACTCAAACTAGGTACTTGCCTAAAGCCCATACTTGATCAAAGTAATGAGAATGAGAATCTTCAAAGGCAATACTCTCATTTACAGCTTGCGAACAGAGTATACAAATGTTGTGAAATAGCTAATCAGATGAACATTACGAGAATCTTCCACTCACCGTATAGAGCATATGATAGAGCACAGCGGCCGAGGTCTCGAAGCCATCCATGAGCACAGTTAGTGCATGTCCGACCATGTCATCGTAGCTGGCGCCCTTCTCCTTTAGCTGCAGCAAATGGGCCAGATAATCGGAGCGTTCGGCGCCGCTGCCACTTAGCCGCAGCTTGGCCGCATCCCGGGTGAGTTTTAGGTAGAACTCATTCGATTTCTGTGTGAAGAAGCGCATGCGAAATAGTCTGCGTACTATGGGCGCAATTGGAGTTTGGTTGAAGCGCGTTATGCAGTGAAAGGCGTGACTGACCCACTCCATGGAGAACTGCTGGAACTGGCTGATCTCGTTGATGCCGCCGCTCAGCGAGCCCACATCAATGCCCCAGATGAAATCGCCCATGGCTTGAGCCGTATAACGATAGCATAGCTGCAATCGTTAAATTATAATTGATCAAAAGGGTTTTTCCGATTTGGAACCCAGCTACCCACATCTCTGGTCTCGATGATATTGTTGTCACGCTCCTTGATGTATCTCTGTATATAGTTCAAAAGCCTTTCACCCGTTTGCTCCCAGATGGCAAAAGCCTGCTTCAGCTTGTTGGACGTAAGCCCAGCTCCACCGTCTGTGCGTCGTTTCTTCCACTCGTCGCCCGCACTGAAGAAAGGATTACGTGCCACATATTTGTCATAGTCCTTGGAGTGTGCCACATAGCTGCTCGTCACCGTGTCCCTATAATCACTGAAATTCGTAACCAACACCTCGTGCGCCAGTTGCGGATCGAGCACCAGAATTTGCGGCTGTCGCGTCAAAAATGTGCCCACAGCGCGTTGTTTGCCCTTGTATTTGCTAAACGAAATGGAATAACAATGTTATTACAATAAATAATAATTACTAAAAGGGATCAAACTTCCGTGGGGTAGCAGATCCGTTTAAACCTACTTGTAGATCCTGCCCAGATCCCCAATGAAATTGCTGCCTCCACCAAACAGACCCGGATAGCTGCCCAGCAGCGTCAGCGGCTTGGCTGTGACCAATCCTCGCTTGTCCCAATAGCCATGATACCAGGTCAGGTAGAGGTAAACCAACGCAAAGGCGACATGCACGAAGCCCAGCAGCAACGCAATCAGTGTCCACATGTCAGCAGCACGTAGAACAAATCGAAACCGCGTTCGTTTGCCAACTGTTTGCTCAGCGCGCCGATTTAAGCCCATTTGAGCGACAGTCGCTGATAATGGGAATAATCATTATACGGTAGCCTACCATTATCTCAATAAATCTGTTGACGATCACTCGAGGTGCGTCTGGCTCCCAATAACACTTATATAAGGGCTATTGCAATTTTTTGAAGTTTGTGCAGCTAAAAATTAACTCTAAGCAAATGTTGTACTGTTAACGTTTCTCCCGTTAATTCCTTTTTTTTAATTTCTCAAATCGATAAATATCGATTTTTATCCACGACAACAATAATTATATTAGGGTACTTCCAATAGTCTAACGTTTGTACTGTGCAATATATATTAAGAAATCTAGAATCCAAAATCCACTTTCTTTAAGTATTTGCTTTTCTTTAAATTTTCTGATCCTTCAACGTTTTTCCCCTTACTACCCTTTTTCCAAATCGATATATATATCGATTTTCATCTACGGTTTTTTTATAACATTTGAGTGTCTCAAACGATTATAGACTTTGGCTGCCAACCCTGAACCCAAAAAGGAACAAATATATGTAAAATAGGTATATTTTTAGCTTTTCATGCATCTACAGAGTATCTCAGAGTCAGTCACTTTCGACTGTTAATTCATTGAATTTAATCATTCATCTAACAATTTGTATTACCCAGATTAACAGAACTCTGTTAGATAACATCTTAACATAACAGCGCTGTTATTTTCGTTGTTCTATTTCTGTTCTGTGTGGAAAAAAACTTTGAGTATTCCGTGTGTACATTTTTCATATCATGTTTATTATTTCATAATTTCATCGGGTAGCCTTCAATCAACGCTTGGTCATCGAACTTGGATGCTGTGGGATCTTTAATGATAATATGTACTTTATAAAGCTTCAATAACAGCGATCGATTGCAATGTCAAGCGGCCATAATAAATCCGAGTCTGAATCGGGTTGGAACAGGTTTTCGAGCTGGGAAGATCTTTCCAGCCCGAAAGATAACCCATGACATTTGATTAAAGATCAAAATATTTATATTTATATAACAAATATACCCCATAAGTAAGTAAGGGGCATCATTTAATAAACAACAATTGAATTTTTGCACTCACTTATAATCATTTCTAAATACTTTTCAAGTCTCGACACATGCGATAAGTACACATGATTCGCGTTGTAATAGTAGCTAGGTAGACTCTATTGTAAAAATCGTCGATACTCCAAATTGATATCACCTTGGAGTACGACACCAAAACCAGAATCTCCGGCTGTTTTAATCTTCTTCTTGCTCCGCACAACTTGATAGTTACTGATAATGTGAAACAGCGCCGATTTGAGTGTGAGCAGAGCGAGACGCATGCCTAGATAAAGTTGGGGAATTTTAGATAAAATATATCAATATATAAAACTGATATTTGAACCGATTTTGTTACCCATGCAAATGCGCGGACCATCGCTGAAGGGCAACAAAATACCCTGTCGCACGAGATTATGATGCTCGGCATTGTCAAAGCGTTCGGGCTTAAATGCCTCCGGTTCGGGAAAGTATTTCGGATCATGATGGAATTGATAGTTGGGTATCATAATGGTCATGCCCTGCTCCACCTCCACACGCTTGAACTCATTCAGCTGGATGTTCGTGGGATGCGTGCAGACTTTTGTGTACTGTGGTATCAAGCTGCTCAGCCGCAAGGATTCTGGAGAGAACGAAATCAAAGTGAGCTCTCCAAAGGAATGAATACGCCCAATACGAACCGTAAATAACCTGCTCCAGATAGGGCAAGTCACACAGCTTATCAAAGTCCAGAGTTTTAGTCTTTGTCGCATTGTTGAGGAACTCCGTGCGCAGCTTTTGCTGGGCCGCCGGATACTCCGACAGCTGCGATGATGTGACTTAGGGCATGAGTCAAGAACAAACACTTGCACTTACTCACATAATAAAGGGCGTGCATCAAAGCCGATCCAGTTGTATCATAACCATCCAGCATAACCGTCAGAGCATGTCCCACCAGATCATCGTGCGTGGCATTTTTCTCCTCGCGCAGCCTCAGCAGATGCGACAAATAATCGATGCGTTCCACCTCGTAGCCGGTCTTCAAGCGCAGCTCAATGGACTCCTTGGTCAGTTTCGAAAAGAACTCGTCCGTATCCTTGGGATAGAAGCGCAAACGCAACAGCAAGCGACTAAATGGCGCTATTATCGACGCCATAAATATGGATATCATATAGAACGCATAACTCGTCCATTTGCTGGCCATTTCCTGCACCATATTGGGCAGACCCTGTTCGTCCGAGGTCAATGTGCCCGCATCGATGCCCCAAATAAAGTCACACATGACATCAGCTGTATAGCGAAAACAGAGCTGCAGATGAGGACATTTATGAGTACTTTACTGACGAGTTAGGAAACCGGGAAAAGTGGAAACCTTGATAGAAAAGAATAGCTTAAACAATTGATTCATTTTTAAAAGTTATAAAAATGGTTTTAACGAAATGAGGTAATCTTCGGCACGTCGAAGGCATCTTAATCTGGCAACATTATTCTTGCTCAAAATTCATGTAAAAATGGTACCCTTAAATATCCTATAGAGACATAGGTCAAAATTTCCCACTCCCATAACTCGGTCAAGTCTCATCAGCTTTCCACGAGGTTTGGCTTTTTGTTCAAGGTTTGAACTCTAGATCAATTTGGCATATAAGTCTAACAACACTATTTTTACTCAAAATTCATGTAAAACTGTTACCACCAAATATCCTATATAAGCATAGGTCAAAAATTCCCACCCCCATAACTCGGTCAAATATCATCCGATTTTCACGATGATTGGCTTTTTGGTCATGGTTTGAACTCTAGATCAATTTGGCATATAAATCTAACAACACTATTTTTACTCAAAATTCATGTAAAACTGTTACCACCAAATATCCTATATAAGCATAGGTCAAAAATTCCCACCCCCATAACTCGGTCAAATATCATCCGATTTTCACGATTTTTGGCTTTTTCATCGTGGTTTTGCCTCTTTATCAACTTGGCATCTAAATCTGGCAACATTATTTTTACTCGAAATTCATGTAAATATCAACCCTATATAGGCATAGGTCAAAATATCCCACCCCCATCAGTTGGTCAAATATCCTCCGATTTTCACGATGTTTGGCTTTTTGTTCATGGTTTTGCCTCTTTATCAACTTGGCATCTAAATCAGGCAACATTATTTTTACTCGAAATTCATGTAAATATTAACCCTATATAGGCATAGGTCAAAATTTCCCACCCCCATAACTCGGTCAAATCTTCTCCGATTTTCACGATGTTTGGCGTTTTGTTCATGGTTTTGCCTTTTTATCAATTTGGAATCTAAATCTGGCAACATTTTTTTTCACTCAAAATTCATGTAAGAATGGTACCCTCAAATATTCCATATAGGCATAGGTCAAAATTTCCCACCCAATAAGAATAGAATACCATCTAGCCATGTCTATGAACATTAAGAATTTTAGCAAATTGTGAAATTATGTATACTCTTTGAATTTTCTTACTCACATCCCTGGTTTCCAGTATATTGTTATGCATGTTCACGTGCTGGGCCATGTAGTTGGTCAGCTTCTTGCCGCTCTGCTCCCAAATGGCATAGCCCTGCTTGAGGCGATTCGCGGATAGGCCAGCCTGAGCCTCGGTGCGCAGCCGCCGCCAGGTATCGCCCGCTGCCCAGAACGGATTGCGTTTGGCGTACTTATCCCATTTGGCGTGCTGCATGTAGGAGCTGGTAAGGGAATCTCTATAGCAACGGAAATTCTCAACCAGCACCTCGTGCGCCAGCTGCGGATCGAGCACCAGAATTTGTGGTTGTCTTGTGACAAAAACGCCCACAGCTCGATGTTTTCCCTTGTACTTGCTAGTTGGAGGGAGGGAGGGAGGGAGGCATGTTTTTACGCCGTAGTATACCAAATGCCGTACTTACTTGTAGACACTCTGCACATCCTGGACCAGGTTGCGCTTGCGTGTGAGCAGTCCCGGATAGGTGCCCAGCAAGGTGAGCGGCTTGGCTGTGAGCAAGCCGCGTTTGCGCCAATATTTGTGATGCCAGGTGAGGTACAGGTAGACGGGCAGCAGCAGCAAATGGAGCAGCACAAGGATTAGGGTGATCAATATATACATGTTGCCACGCTTCGTATTGCGACAGCCCCAGCCGCCAGTTTTCAATTGATTTGAATGCGAATGCAAGTGCACATTTGACTCGAAATCATTTTTCGCAGGCAACATGCTGCTTTATCTCTGGCCTGCTCTCAGATTATGCGATCGATCCAAAAACAAATTCAAAGAAATATTATATACCTATGTATATTTGTGTAGTAAATACATTGACAACCTAATCTTACTCTAATATATTTAGACTCATTTCGAAGCATACAAGTTGCTTTTATGATAAGCGCTCATCTCCAAAAGTCTCGACAGGCTGAAGCGCCTGAATAAATATTAATTTTAGTTGGAAATTTAATAAATATAGTATTAAAATTAATATATTTTTATATGGAATTTTTTTTAAGGCCTTCATCTTGTATAGTAAATTGTAGTTGCAGATGGGAAGTATATTTATAAGAAAACTTGACAAGTTTTACTCTTTAAATATTTAATTTTTAAAACATTTAAAAATAGGTTATAGCTTATATATCTTAGTTAGCGTAAGTTTCAAGGAATCAGTCAGTGTTATTGTGCTGCGAGCTATATAAATAGGTAATTATTCATTTAAGCACAAATATTGCTATTAAGTTTGGATTGCTACTTCAATCTTATTGTTTATTTAATTTGATTATTGTCCTAAGACAGATTATAAACAAAAACCGATATAAAACAACTAGAAAAATAAAAAATTATAAAAGTATAGAATAGTATAGAAAAGTATAGCAAATTAAGATATTTAAGTTCTTTTTAAAAATATAAATAATATCAAGACAAGTTGTGCTTAAATATAAATAAATAGCCCCACTTAACGTACGACTATTTTATGTGTTTTGAAAGAACTAAAAGTAAATTACTTTAATATACTATAGTTTAATATATAATATGTATTTTGTATGTTTTTTATTTTGCAAATGACTTTCATATTATTCTTTTATTTACTATACCTTACTATACTTTTTATATAAAGTATATTAGTTATTTTTTCAGCCCAGTTCATTTTATATTCAAACGCTTTTAGAGTGTCTAATACTTTTAGCATTATGATTCCAATTTATAGACGCATCTAATTGCTGGAAGTTTGAATATTATTATACAGATTCAAATGCCCCTCGTCATATTTTATAGTTTTATTGTCTTCACTAATTGTTTTCCTTTTTCGTCTGTCTGCCGGGTTTCCTTGTTATCTTATCCATTCTCTCAGTCATTAATCATCTATAGTTCGGCTTGCACAACGATCAGTTGAGCAATAAACTTTCCATAAAATAAAACAAAAGATAATGAAATAGAATGAACAATATTATCGATTAGAATAAAATATATGTTGCATATAATATTAAATAGAATAGAAAATAATTGAATAGAATATAACTATAAATATAAATAAAAAAAATAAATAAAATTAAATAAAAATATAAAATAAAAATTCATATCAATATTAAATTGAAATAAATATAAATATCAAATTAAAGTAATAATAAATATAAATATAAAATAAAAATAAACAAAAATAAAAACAAATAGTAAAATAAATATAAATATAAAATAATATTAAAGAATAGCAATATTAATATAAAATCAAAATAATTATAAAAAAATATATATATATACAAGATAAAGTATATTGATAGAGATATTTTTAAAATGTTGTCCTTAAGTAGTTTAGGTGTGTTTAGGGATCGAACTCCCCCGAAAATAACCAATAATTTACTCAAATTTTTGTAAATAATTATCAGCTTAATGTGAGCTGCTTTGTTAAAAAGAAATAATAAGTCGGTCGAACTGAAGTGTTATATATATATATATATGTTATGTTCAGCTGATAGATAAGCACCATCTCGATGAGGTTTTGGGCGCACTCCAATGTTTTCCGCCAAACGCTGCTTATCAGTCAGGCGCCATACATCATGATGTAAAGTGGCAACAGATAAGCGATATATGGCAGATAGATAAATAAAATAAAATGAATAGGCAAAAAGCAGCACGAAAAATGCGAATCACAACTATTTAAATGGGCCTAGGGCCACAGACATTTTATCACGTCTATATAAACAAACAAATAAACGAACCAGCAAAGCGTTTCGTGTCTTATCGACATAGAGCTTTAATCCAATGTGGTGCTGGCTGCGGCGGTGGCTGCTTATCAGTTGGCTAATTTATAACCATATGACCGATAAAAAGTTTAATGGGAGCTGCGCCTGATAAACAAAAGGCTTTGTTATTTCTCATTTTAATAATTAAAAAGAAAACTATGCATATGTGTGTGTGTGTGTGTGTGTGTGTATAAACAATAAATCGCCATAGAAGCTAGGCTCACAAAATAATTGACATGTAACTTGGCCTATAAACAGACGAGTTAAATAAATTGGCCTTAAATTGACAGCATAATTAATTTGTTATTTGTGTAATTGTTTACGAATTGTTTAATTTGTACATTTTATGGTTATGACATTGAAATCGATTGTTTTGTTAAATTAAACACATTCTTGTTTGTTAATTACTTTAAAAATTTAATAAGTTTTACAGTTCTGTTGCTGTCTCTAATCCATAGAACAGACACACCTCTAACCACAGTCTTAACTAGCGACAACCCGACACGACAAGCTGAATCTCATATTTTTCTTGATTGTTCTTGTTTGTTTTTGTTTTTGTTGTTTCTTTCTTCGGTTAAAACAATAACAATAATTGGAAAAAGAAAAGAAAACAATGCATTGCATAACAAATGAATCTTCTGGGGCCGCGCACTAGCTGTGCTCGTACTTGCAAATGACCGCAAACATCTTGTCGCCGCCGAGATACTTGGCTAGCCAGCGATTCTTGACGACGGCCAGCTTAAGGGTCTCGCAGGCGAACTGCGCATTCAGATTGGTGTGCAGCGCCCGGCCCATGCCCTCGATGACAAGCAGATCAGTCTCATTGGCAGCTATGGCATCGCACAGCTCGGGCGGCAGCGTGCGCATGTCCAGGCAGGGACCGCTCTGGCCGTTCGCATAGACCAGCAGTCGGCGGGAGCGCCAGGCGTTATCCAAAATGCTGCACTGGCAGGCGCAATCGTCCAGCAGCGCGCTCAGCTCACGGCTGGTCACATCGTTTAGCGAGGGTTCACTGTTGGCACAGAGCAGCACCTTGGTGCCGCGCCTGAGCAGCTCGCGGACAAATGGCAGCACACCGAGCACCACATCGACGCCGCTGTTGTCCACAAAGATGACGGCGCATTTGTGTGGCGGCTGGGCGGCTGTGATATGCATTCGCTGCAGCCATCCATCCAGATTGTCCAGCAGCCAGGGGCGCTGTTCGATGCGCTCCAGTGCCGCATGCAGTCCAAAATTGCTATCCTGCTCCAGTATGCTGGCTATGGCCTGGGCGCCCCAATCGAACATGTTGCCCGCCAGCACGCCGCGCACCAGTTCCGTCCAGCGCGCATCCTCGTTCTCAATGGCATCGATCTCCTGCAGACGCTGCTTTAGACGCGCCTTGGCCGAGGCATTCTCCTGCTGCTTCTGGCGCAGCCAGGGATCCGTGAAGCCAAAACGTCGCAGCATAGTCTCGTTCAGCTTGAGCAGCTCGCTGGTGCCCAGGACCACTTTACCACTATTGTTGGCTATGTTATTTTGATGCTCCTCCAGCTGGCGCAGATATGCGGCCTGAAACTGTGCCGCACGTTGCTCGGCGCTGTCATCGTCCCTTTGGCTGCTAGCCGCCTGTTTGGCAAATTTGTTTACCAGCTCACGGAAGCAGGGAAACCAATAGGCCGCCGCCTTCGCATCTGTATTGAGATCCAGCGTGTCCGGCTGATAGTTGGCCTCATCCTGCAGTAGCGTACAGCTGTGCATATTGTTGCTATTGCCTGTCGACGGCACTTTCAACAGTGTACGCTGAATGGGGCGCTTTAATCGTGACAAAATGTTGACGGCCGTTGCTCTCAAAGTGCGCACTAATATTATAATGCCTCAATGTAAATTCGTTTGTGTTTCTTTTCTTTCTTTTTTTATTGTTTTATCACAACCGCACATTGGACAGCACTGGCAGGGTAACAACAAACGCATTTTGCCACAACAGCTGACGAAAACGTAAACATGTGAATGGCATTTTGGTTGTTCGACTTTGCTTTTGGCAGCTGAAATATGGCACATTAGATGTCATTTATTTTACTTTTAACATTTAAACAGCTAACGCCACCATTTGCTTTTTAAATTGTTATTTTCGTACAGCTTTTATGCTGCTTTTTAATAAATATTTATTTGCCGCCTCTACGATGTTCATAGCTTTTAGCTTTCGTCCGCATGCTGCCGGCAAGCGCAGCCAAGTTCACGCCATGGCATTGACAGGCCGTCTCTTTCCTGTTGAATTTTTTGACAAATCAACAACTTAAAAATGGTACGAATGTACAAAAATCGTTAAATATTTAAGCAATCGTTGTTTTTTGTGCGCCAAAAAGGCTTTTAAACGAACAAGCCAACTGTGTGCTGTTAGTTGGTCAAACAATTTTGTGATTAGATTGCTTTTGAAACGCACAAAGTGACATTGCGCCAATTGTGTTGTCTTGTTTTCTACTAAACGCCTTATTTGATTTCCCCCACACAGGCCAAGCGCACCAAGAAGGTTGGAATCGTTGGTAAATATGGTACCCGTTATGGTGCCTCGCTGCGTAAGATGGTCAAGAAAATGGAAATCACCCAGCACAGCAAATATACCTGCTCGTTCTGCGGCAAGGTAAGCAGCTAGCGGCGCATCCTGATTTCACAATCGAAATACTAATCAAATGCATTTTGTAGGACTCCATGAAGCGCTCGGTGGTGGGCATCTGGTCGTGCAAACGCTGCAAGCGCACCGTTGCCGGCGGTGCCTGGGTCTATTCCACAACGGCCGCCGCTTCCGTGCGCTCTGCCGTGCGTCGTCTGCGTGAGACCAAGGAACAGTAAATGGCTTATGGGATTTCAATGCTCCGTTACGTTTAAAGTTTCCGTAGTTTTATAGACAACACACAATTTTCTGTGGTTTGCGCCGCGCCGGTCGAAAGAGCTGTTATGCTTTATCTGAAAAGCATAAAGTGAAAAACAAAAAAAGAAAACAACAAAAATAAAAATGAATTTTTACTTCAGTAGATGGTTAAAGTGACATTTTTCGTAATACCCTGTAACCAATGTAAATTGTGCAGATATTCTCAATATAGCCTGTACCCAAAGTTAAGTGGTCAAAGGGTTCTCTGAAGATGGAGCAGATTAATGCTTGTGACATTTATATATATCTTCAATATCCTGTACCCATTGTAATGTGGTCAGTTGTCTTGATATTGAGTAGATTACGGCTTGTGGCATTTCGAGCTTTATATTCTTGGTCCGTCAAGATTACAAGATTTGCCAATTCAATTCGGCTCTATTGCATATCACATTGAGATAAAAGGGAACTCTATTTCCAGGGAGCAAACCATGCGCCATTTAAAATACATATATGCACATTAGATATAGTAATAGGGCATCTCTAAGTCGACTACCTTTGCAGTATTGTAAAATTGGCCAAAAAAAATGTGCACATTGGGTACGTTTCTGGACCTGAAGCATATTTAGGACTAAGATACTGTTGTCCGATAATATTGCTTATATATATCAATAAGATATCTTAAAGCAAGCTATATCTATAGTTAGCAGCATTCGTCCGATTTCTACAATCAAAATTATATTAAGTATTCAATGGGCTGTACCAGGACTGGCTGTCAGTTGTGGCCAGTGTTGTTAAACGCCAAATAAATATTAGATCAGCTAAAAGATGAACAGCCGAGCTTTTCACAACACTTGGAATTTATTTTGTTTCTTTTTAGTTTTTCATTCGTTTCCATCGGTTTTATTTATAAAATTTAAAAAGTTTCTAATTGAACAAAAATAATTACATCTTGCAACTTGGTGGCTTGAAGTTTCTCTTGTTACCTTTGGATAGAGTTCGAAAACGAAAGAATTACAAATAATATTTAGCTAAACTAAATAGGAGGTTTTGGATGCCGTCCAGCCTGTCGCCTGTTGTTGCTTGATTGGATCTGGTTTTGCTAAGTTTAAGGCTAAAATTAAAATTGCACCGTCACCATGTATATATATATATATATATATCTATTACTAAATATGTATATGGTTTTCTTTTTTAAAATTAATTTAGCTAAAACGTTTTACTTGGCTTTTACAGATTTG
Source organism: Drosophila montana (assembly GCF_035044405.1). Classification (NCBI taxonomy): domain Eukaryota; kingdom Metazoa; phylum Arthropoda; class Insecta; order Diptera; family Drosophilidae; genus Drosophila; species Drosophila montana. The sequence goes on along the minus strand of NW_026998165.1, from coordinate 115,400 downwards.
TTGTGTATATAAATATATATATGTGCGTGTGTGGGTGGATATTTTGGGATATCAGGTTAGACTTTTGGATACAATGTTTAAATATTTACACAACAGCAAAAATAGCGTTAAATTTGAGCACAATTTGTTGTTTGTTGAATGTTTTTTTTTTAAGAGCTGTTGGTTTTTGTTTTTTGGAGCTACGTTTTAGTTGACGCAAAACTTTCGACTAAGTCTAAACTCTAAATTCGAACTTAGAGAAATACCTAAGACTAAATGCAATTTATAGTACAATTTTTGCATACACACACATAATATACATATACATATATATATATATATATAAATAATTCATTTAAATGTATATTTTTAATAACTACTCTCTAAATTATGTACATTTTTATACGTATATTCATATCATCCATAAATATATATGATATATATGTGTGGACCTTAACGAAATATTTTCTTCTGTTTTTTTTTTACACTGTTTTATGATATGCGTGCATTTTATTTTATTTTTAGTTTCGTGTTTTTTGAAAAGAATTTTGTTTGTTTATGATTATGATTTGTTTAGAAGCATTTTTGTTGTTGTTTATGATATGGAAATGCAGCGCATTTGTGATTTTTAACAAGAATTAGATTTTTATCATTTGGTACAAAGCGAAAGCGGGTCGAAATAAACGAAGTTTAGAAACTTAAATCTTAAATATATTGATATTTATATATATATATATATTTATATGTGTTACAACACAACGCCTGATAGTTATAAGAGCTAGGGAATGTGCGGGCTGCTCTGCCTTTAAGCATACACTATATATGTGGGTATATGTTAAACTTGGTTTAGTCGTTCTGCTATGACACATATTAGTTTTAGTTAGTTACAGTTATATGCGTATATTTGTTTCTTTTCTTCATGTTGTTGTTGTATTCCTTGTGAAGCACATTGTCATTTAAATGCCAATTTATTGGTACTTGGTCGGGGCTAGGTAATACGTATACGTATATATTACAAATCTATGCATTATAGTACATAAAACTAAACGCACACATACATACTATATATAAACATGTATATATATATTTATGCACTTATGTATACATATATATATATATATATACACACACACACACGCACGCACGTACGCACATCAATTGGGAAGACATTCGGCAACACACGCACACAGATACAGAAAAAACTATCATCTTAGACTAAAACGTAGTACATAAATTAAACAGGAGAGAAAAAAATGCTTGAAATCCTTGCTAGTAACTCAGCTCCTTATCCTACGCCTGGCTCCTGCTCCTACTTTTTATCATGCTCCTGTTTTTATCCTCTCCTCCTGCTGCTGGCAACTTAGTTAACAGTTAAACACAAATTGGAAGTTCTAAGTTTAGTTTTAGTTAATCTTTCTAGCTGGCTAGCTAGTGCGCCTGCCACTTGAACTTGGACTCCATCAGCCACTGCTGCCCCTTGGAATAGTTGCAGGGCCGCAGCAGCGGCGTGCTGGCATCATCTCGCGTGGCACGTTGCAAGCACTGACCCGTATTCGTGTGTCGTATCCATTTCTCCTGCAATAAGTTGTTCTTTTAGTTTTGCGTTTTCATTGGATTTATATCTGGGCGAGACACTTTACCTCCGCATCGTATACCCATTCCTGATTGCCGCCCATATTGTGGCAGCGCACCATATTCACTGGCCCACTGGAGCTGGCCGCATCCAGGCACAGATCGTCGGACATGATCTGTTGCCGTTTCGTATAGGCGAACACCTGATTGCCGCCAAGACCGTGGCAATAGCTGCTGCCCACCTTTTCGTTATACTTGCGGCCCATTGTGTCCAGGCAGGTTTCAGTCTCTGCATTGCGTATCTATAAATATGGATTTATATATTAATAAGGGCACGCCCCCTAATACTCGAAAGCCTACCTCGCCTAGATAGTAGTAGTCCAGCGGCATTAAGCTTTCCGGATAAACGTTCTCCAGATACCAGCGGAAGCTCTTGCATTGCAATCGATCGCGCAGAGCTTTGCGATCGCTAACATCTCCGGCTGAAGCTTTGCGAGCGCCTAAAGTTGCAAAGGGGGTAGAGAAGAAAAAATAGTGGGTTTTCCTGGTTAAGCAAGCTTTCACGGAAATTGGTTTAGAACATTTATGTTAGTGTGAGTGTAGGTGTTTTTTTTTTCTTCTTCTGGAAGCTACATTCGTGTTTGTTAAAAGCTTTTTACTGGCTGTGAGGGGATTAAATGTGCAAGCAGCTGAGCAACAAAAAGACTGTGCACAATTTTTAAACTAAGACACAAAATACCGTTATATACAAAACATGCAACAAAAATAATTTATATACATATATACAAATAATATATGCCAAGTAAAAAAAACAGCTTAAAGCTAAGTCAAGAAGATGTTAGGGGTATTCAAGTGCAAAATTTTTAGGGCATTACGCGGAATACCCGAAAAAAATACCGAAAAATACGAGCTAAATAATGGGTTTTTTTTACTAATGTGTGTGGTTGGTGTTGAATAAGGGGAGGGGGACATTTAACGGGCTTCGAGTGGTAAAACGTGTGGGTGAACTATTTTTTTTTGGACAAAACAAATGAAAATAGAACAAAACTAGGAAACTAAATAGACATAACGGAACCTTAAAGAGAAAGAGAGTGAGAGAGAGATGGGACAAGAGAAGACAAAAGAACTCAAGTAAACAATGGACAAAACAAATACATATACAGGGTGAGCAATTTGGGGGTTGTGGGTGATTTGGTTGTTTGTTGGATTTGTCACGGCCATGCCATAACTTATATACATATATAAGTATGTAAAAATATATATGCATATTAATATTTGATATAACTAGATTTTATATAATATATATGTGTGCGTAGTATGTAAGACAGACAATTGCAAAATGCAGAGCGTGCGACTTGCTCGATAAATATATATATATATATATATACGAAACAAACTTTATATATAAAGGGAGACAGAGAGAGAGAGAGAGAGAGGCAGAGAGTGTGTGAGAGAGACGGAAAGTGAAAAGCATTCGATAAGAGATTTTTGTTTTTGAGTTTTGATTTGTAGTTGAGTTTCGTTAACCTGGATAAAAACTGTAGTAGAACTCTTTCCAGTCGTCCAGCCAAACCTCAACCAGACGCGCATTATTATGATTAACAATCTCCGTGGTGCCGCCTGGGAAGGTATATGGGGTTGACTTGCGAAAGACATGACCGACCCGGGAGCAGGGCGCTATCTCGAGGAGACCGCCACACATCCAAACCTGGAGTAGCGGCGGTTTATCAAGAAGTAGTTATCGAGAGCACGCAAATAAAGAAAAATAAAAAGAGTGGACGAAAGAAGGCAGAGAAAGATGTACACATATATACACATATATAGATAAATATCTATTCATATATAGATCGAGTGCTGATTACTTTATAGCCAAGCGCAAACTATGATGCTGTGCAAACACAAGACTTGGGTAGAGCGTTCCCTAAAAGCTAAGAGGGTGCCAGATTTGGACTAGGTTAGCACTTGACTTAAATAGTTAATGCAAATCAGAGAATAGTTCCAGTGACTAAGGAAATTACCGAGTTGTCTTTTGGCTACTCTTTGAAAATATAGCGAATAGCGAATTGGTACTCTAGCGCATTTAACCAATACTTAATTGTAACGAGTAGTTGTCATAAGTAGCGATAGCTACTGATATGCATTATTAATAAGTAACGAGTACTTATAGCGAGAGGTTTAAATTGTAACGAGTAGTTGTCATAAGTAGCGATGGCTATTGATAATCATTCTTAATAAGTAAAGGAGCAAAGGCTCATAACGAGTAGCGCTTACAACAATAACGAGTAATTGGCCACGAGGCTCATAACGAGTAGCTGTCAGCATGAAGACTTACAAATGGTAGTTGTCATAAGTAACGACTGCCAACCACTAGTAGTTGCTCTAAGTAACGAGTGCCTCCAACGAGTAATAGTAATAAGCATAAAAACTTATAACGAGTAGCTGTGTTAAGAAAATACTTTTAACGAATAGCTTTTGTTGGCAAGACGACTCTTCAATCAAAGTGAATTGCTTTAACGAGCAAAGTAAAGTGACGCAAAGTGCTTGACGACAACAATCCTAGCCCACAACGAGAGACGCCTACATATTATGTAGCGAGTAAAGATGAGAAAAATAAAATCATATTAGTAACAACTTAAGAATAAAAAACTAAATTACTAAAATTAATAGCCAATTCGTGTTTAAAGTACTTAAATTTGAAATCAAAACGCAACGAGTATTATGTACGTTAAGTTTAGCTTAAGTTCAGTGTTAAGATTTCAATACAACTGTGATAGGTACTCGTTATTATATATGTGTGTTAACGTGTTATATGTTATAGTTATCATAGTCGTTGTTTTCATATATAGTTTTGGTTAGTTATAAGTTAATAACAAAATGGCGCTCTTGGCTGTTGCCGGCGTCTCGTTCGACATGAGCACAAAATTCAAGAACATTTAGAAGAGTCTCGTTAATAATGGACAAAAAAAAATTAATAAATATACAATCAGTAGCACACTAATTATAATTATTATTAAATAAAACATATGCCAGTGCGTACATCTGATTAGTCTTGTAAATGGGTTAAACGACATTTTGGTTAAGCGACGACAGAGGCATTAGCTTTTGGTATCATATTGTGTGTTACATTACATTACATAATATGCATGTAGTATATAGTTAGCTAGTTATTATATAGTTCGATTATACATATTATTTTGTATTCAAGAGGTTAACACAAATTGCTTTTATAATATAGTTTAAATGTTGGAAAAACTTGATGCTTCTTGTTATGCTCAAAATAAAGTCAATTGTTTGTGTTTAGTGTTTTTAGTAGCTTGTTCTAGAGCCTCAATCGAGCTTTAGTTGTTCTTTTTTTATATACCCTTGCAGTTGTTATAAGAAGTGTGAAGTCTGAATTTATTTCCATGAAAATTGGTCGAAAATTTCTAGTCCAAAACCTTTAGAATTGGATCACAATAATATAATGATATAATATCGAGGACAAGAATGAATGTCGGACTTTCTATTGATATAAAATTCAATCACGGAAAGAGATTGTATCACCTTTTTATTTTTAATTCGGACGAAAAATCTAGTTCCCTCCCTGGTGGAAATGGGTTTCAAAGATTTGCTCTCTGGTGGAATTGGATTTTAAGAATTTGGTGGATAAAATTTCAATTGGTAACGTTGGTAAAATGTGAAAAATTGGCGGAATACAGCTAAAGAATCCACATTAAATGTCTGCAAGGGTATTTAAGCTTCGGCAGACCGAAGAATACAATTTTCTCAATTTTTAGTTTTTAGTAGCGAGTGAAAGCCAATTAAAATTATTATTATTTAAAATCAAATTCAGGTGTTAGATGCGCACTATATAATTATGTAAGTAGAGTCGGTTATTGTTTATGTTGTTTTCTTGTCTTGTAGAGAGTTTGTTTTTTGATTTTTGATTTTTAGTTGTTGTTTTTTGTTTGGTTTTTAAATATTTTCGAACCTGTGCTCATTGCATAATAGAAATCACGCCACTCATCCAGCCATACCTCGGCCACCCGCGCCGCATTATGCAGCACAATTTTGGCAACGCCGCCCGGGAAGGTGTACGGCGACTTGTCGCGGAAAACGTGGCCCACATGCGAGCAGGGTATAATTTCTAAAATGCCTCCGCATTGCCATATCTGAGAATTGTCATGGATTGTTGTTGTTTGTGTGTTGGTTGGTTGTGATTAGAAATATTTTTCACAATTCAATTTTTCATTTCATTTAAAAGTAAAATAAGAACAAACAAAAAAAAAACACAGAAAAATTGTGACATAAATGAGGGGAAAGAAAATGAATATAATTATGATAATTAATGTAGGCAAATGGGCAACATTTCTTTTTTTGATTTGATTTTTTTTTTTTGCGTCTTGGCTGTAGCTGTAAGAACGAATAGAAAAACCATAGAAGATCATATTGCATGGAAATTTGCCTTACTCGAAACGACATTTCCAGATTCTCGCCACCCCAAATGTCCATGCCCTCATCGTAGGAGCCAATCTCATAGAAGTAATCCTTATCGATGGAGAACAAGCCACCAGCCATTGTCGGTGTACGCAGCGGGGCTGTGCGATCATTATTGCGTCTGGCCATCTCACGCTGGGGCACACGATACCTAGAAATTTTAAATCCAATTAGATTTAGCCACAAGTCCAATGACACTTGGACTAATCCAAGCTTATGCTTGGATTAATCTTGCTAGACCAAAGTAGAAAGGTATAAAACTCACAGACGACACTTGCTTAAAGTTAAGCTTAAGTTTTAGACTCATGTTAATACATAACTTGCATTGATTCTATATAAGTATCTTTGTTCACATTTGTCACACTAACTAATAATATCCAAGTAATTTGCCTACTTAAACCCACCATCTAAAGTTGAGCTTCCAGTTGAAGCCGCCCCACGTTGAATCCGAGGCGGTAATGTACTCGAACGTCTCATCGGAGATGACATCAATGATGGGACACACCACGGTGCGACGATTCTGAACAATGCGCGCCAACAAAGGCTCGAGCCAGCCCTCGGTGCATTCACAATGTGCATCCAGGAAGGTGATAACCTCGCCAGTGACATGCTCAGCGCCCAGGAGGCGAGCGCGTATCAAACCGGAACGTTTCTCCGTGCGCAGCACGAACGTACGAACTGGCAATTTGGCCACATAATCCTCCAGCTGTTTGCCCAGGAAGTCTACAAAAGCAGGTGAGACGTTAGATATATGAGAAATTTAGAAGATTCAGCTACCCCTAGCTTACCCCTCTCGCTGGCATCGTCCACCAGTATGATCTCCTTGAGCAGGGAGCGCGGCGAACGATTGATGACACTCCAAACGGTGCGCAGAAGCGTCGTCCACGCTTCATTATGGAATACTATCACAATTGAGGTGGTGGGCAGCTTTGAGGGATAGTGTTTGTGCCGGCAACTAAATGGAGGATAAATAATTCACATGAATAGATTCTTGCTCCACTTGCTTCAACGGCACACTCACTTCTCGTGCCGCACATCTGTTAGCGAGCGATTCAATGAGATCATATCACTGGCCAATAGATTGAATTGATTCTCCTTGAACTTCTCCTTCATGAGATCCTTCATGTCGGCGGGTATTTTAACGGGTTTACCCATCTCGCCCGGTTTGCCACGCGACTCACGCACCGTGGGCGCTTGGAACCATTTTTTCAGCACCAGGCTGCGATAGGTCATCGAAATGCCCCCAGAGACAAAGCCCTGACCCATAATGGGCGCAATCCCAGCGCTATCCTCGGCATCCAATGATTTTTCCGTATTGATTTCATTGTCATTCACCAGCTGATTGTCGTCCACCAAACGCTCAGCGTTGGGCTGCTGCGAGGGAAGATATAGGTTGATATATGAGATGGGTAACTCTGTTATCTTTATAACATTTACTTACCTCCACATCATATTCGCCGGCTCGCCTGCAACGCCAGCCATCCTTGCCTATACAGTCCGAATAGTGGGCTATGAGCACAAAGTCAAATATGACCCATACCAAAGAGGTGAGCAGCACGATGCGGCAGGTGTTTGAGCGCATGCGTCCGCGCATTTTGCGTGTAAAGCTTTGCAGCGTCATGTTAACTAAGTTTGTCAAACTGTTATTGTTTGCTGTTGGTGCTGTTAGAACTAACTGTAAATTTTGTGTTGAGTGCGACAAATTTGATTTGTTACTGTCAGTCAATCAGTTTATCTGGCAGCAGTCAGCTTCTGTCTGTTTGCGTGGCTATTTATTGCTGTGTGCAGCGACACTCATGTTAACAGCGCACTGTTAGTTTTGAGTGAGTTTTTGCTTACTGTTGGCCAGACTGCTGTTAATTTGAAGGATATGTTATGGTTGTGGGTGGCTGTTATTGTTTATCGTATGTTAACAGTGTATAACTTTTCTTATCAGACTTATTGTTTGACACGCGCCGTGAACTCTCTCTCTCTCTCTGTCTTTTTTATAGTTTGAATTGCTTTGAATTTTATGTTTTTATTGTTGTTATGGTTGGTTGGCACATTTGTGGAGCTGTCGCTCTCTCTGTCTCTGTCTCATGCTACGCACAGACAAGGCAAGATCTCAGCCGCTGCTGCTGCTGTTGGTTAACTAGTTGCCCTTCTTGTCGCATCCTCTTCTCACAGTTGCTTGCGGCTGCTCCATTGAGACGACGTCCAGCTCCAGTATCGCCTCGGCCAGCTCATGCCCCACAACCAGTTATGTCGCCCCCCTTCGCTCTGCCACTATTCCTCGCTTCCGCACGCACCGAAAGACCTTGAGAAACTAGTCAACTGCAAAGAAAGCAAAATGGAAACAAAAACCAACATTATTTAATAATCCAACACATCAACAAAAAATGACCATAAAATTATATTTTATGTATGTAAATATGGTTGAAAACCGAAAGTTTTATTTGTATGGATTGCGAGCTTTGGCCAACAACAAACACTTCACGCTTTTGATTAATGTTAAACACGAAATCGACACGAAAAAATGATTTGCGATTTTTGTTTTTGTTTTTTGTTTTGTTTACAGTTCCATTGGAAAATATATATGTAATTAAATACATAAATATTTTCACGATTCAAAAATAAAAGCAATTTTTATTACAGTAAAAAACCTGATAATAAGCTGCTGTTCGCACAAGTGAAATTTCACTGTGGATGATTCATAGCATGATGCATGATGCATGATGCATTTGTATTCGATAAGTAGCAGCATTTTTCAATATTCCTCTGTCAACAATCTGCCATGAAAATCTCCATTCGCATGCAAATATCCCAATGAATACAATAAGAAGAAAAAAACTAAGCATTCAAATACCTTTGCTTGTCAGATCTAACCACAAAATCCTCGTTACTCTGACAAAACATTTTTGCCAAAGCAGTTTACGACAGAGGAAAACAAATGAAAAATGAACAAAAGATTCGAACCCGAATTCCATTGACAAAGGTCATAGTCGCAGCGCTCCTAAAAATGCCACAGAGACAACAACAACAACGGCAACTACGTTAAGACCAACAAACGGAAACCGGCAACAAACGAGATGTCAGAGGCATCTGAAATCATGTGAACATTTTGCAGCGAACAGTGATGGACGTTGAGCATACCCTATTTGAAGCTTATTTCAATTAAACACATGTTTAAAGCATGTAAAATATGCTAGCTACTGTTAGAGAGAGCTCTGTAAACATTGGATAACAGTGCAATGTGTAACACACTGTTAAGTGTTGACTGTCAAAACTGTTATCTGCAAGGCTTTTACAGAAAGCAATGTTAATATTCTCTAACAGTGAAGCAAAATGTTAATTGGATGACTCAAATTAAGGCATCACAAATAGTATCAGCAAAAATCGATGCTAACTTAAGCAAATATCTCATAATTTTGGTATACCCTGTAAGAGATTTAATCCGCGAGGGTATAGCAAAAAGCGCAACAACCCTTAACGGTATTTTTTTGTCAGGTTTTTCTTTTTGCGCACATAACATGCATTTGAATCATTCATAAGGCGTGCGACGAGTGCAAAAGCTACGCCTAGATAGATAGACAGAGGCAGAGCGAGTGAGAGCGAGAGAGGGAGAGTGAATGGAGTGTGCGAGAAAGGGTGGGCGCATTCGAAACCAGTTTCCCATAACACGATGCACGCACACGTCAAGAGCTTGTTGAGTGGGCGCGAGGCGTGGTGGCGAGGAGAGGTCGGTGAAAGGGCGAGCCTGTTAAAATATGCAGTTGCATGAGCAGAGCGAAACGAAAGAGGGCTAAAAACGAAGTGGCAAATGACAGGCAGCGCTTGCAGCGCCAACAGAGTGTCCTTCAGTGCGCGGCACAGGACAAGTTGTCAATAATGCACTCAATAACAAAGATACAAAACGAGTTTCAAGTGTGTGTACACTGTAAAAAATGCCCTGGAATTTCACAATTTAAACGAATATGTTAAAGTTGTAGAAGAACAATTTCCTTAACATTTTATTCATATTTTTGCTTGAATATTTACGACAAAAATATTATTTCCGTTAACATTTAAAAAACTTTCATAAATGTAATTTTAATGTTAACTTAAATTGTGTGCTGTGTAGGAAAAAACATGCATACATATGTATGTACATATGTATGATAATTTTTCACAAAAGCTTTTTGAGTAATGCATCAGCAAATGTTTTATTCACAAAGTCCTTTAAAGGGGCAATTTTAATTAATAATAAAAATAAATAACAATTAAATTGTTATGCGTACTCAAATTAATCAATTTCAACTGGTATTTCGCAGTTTTTAATTCATGACATGCATTCGTGCAAAATTAAAAAAAAAAAAACTATAAACAACAGAATTGTGATTATGCCAAATATATAATTCATTTGTTGATTTGCATAGGAAACGGTAATTAATATGCCCATGTGTCACTTCAAATCATAATTTAAATAATAAAGCAGAGTAAAAACCTTGACCGACAATTAATTATAGTGTCAAATATGTACTGGGTTTGAATACTTACCAGTGCCACTGTAGAGCCCAGGGCGTAGCATGAAAGTAAAAGCTTTAAGTGTTAGACAATGACTGTTAATCAGCGACTGCTAAATAAGAAGTATTAACAACAGCTTATGCTAATCACTGCTAACAATATGTTAGCAAAAGAGAATACATAGATAAACAATAAGTGTTCTATTGCATGTAATCAGTGCTAATAGCTAATTGGTTTTATGCTATTAACACGATAACAATATTAATAAAGACACATTTATCACTTAATTATAATTCAATTCAAAGCAATTGAGGGAAACACAACAATCAGCAAATGCTCAAGTAGAAGGAACAGCCAGCACAACAGTTTTTCCCCATCAATGTTAGCAGCCCAATGTAAACAGCCGGAGAGCAACACGCAGAGAGGAGGAGAGAGAGGGCCAGTGGCAAAAGTAGCAATTGATGAATTGTGTGTGCATGTGTGTGTGTGTGTGTGGGCGCCGTCTGTAAACTGCTGCTTTGATTTGTGTTTATCGTGTTTTCTCCATTTCACTTTGGCATCGTTTACTTGTGTGTGTGTGTGTGTTTGTGTGAGTTGATAAGCTTTTGTTGTTGCCTTCATTAAGTCAAAGTTTTGGCTACGCTGCAGAGCGCGCGTAAATTAAATTTTGTATTTTAATTAAAATCGCACAGCGCGACGCACAGTCTTTCGGAAAGCTGTCAAAGTGTCATAAATTGAAACGACGTACTCTCACTTAACATCTCGCCCCCACATGCTCTCCCACTCACTCTCTCGCTCACTCTCTCTCTCTCTCCCGCTGGCTCGTTTGCCGGGCTTTGTAACTGTGCTCCGGGCACAGTCAGCAAAGCGGAAGCAAAGTTTTTATAAGAGCGACTGTTGCTAGCTGTTTATGGCTACTGATAAGCGTGGCAGCGGTAGGCGTGGCACTGTCTGCGTGTCCGTGTTTGTGTGTGCATGTTTGTGTGTGTATGTGTTTGTGTTCGTAGCACTTGTAGCACACTTTAGCACGCTTGTTGAGTATGCCGCACTTTAAACGCCTCACAGCAATTAATTTGATAAAAATCTGTGTCAATTTCACATGAAAAGCTCCGACACAAGATGTAAGAGCATACATAATGCATCCGTTCGGTTCGATTAGTTACGTGCAGTGATGCCAAGTTTTGCGTAGCACAGAAAAGCTTCCTCTAAGACTAGAAAAGGCTAAAACACTCTTAAAAACAGCCAGAATTTCCGCTAGACGTGCCACAATTACACTTGAGAGCTAGATTCGTCGCAAATCAAACGACATTGGCAACACTGGCCAAGTGAGATGACGTGGGCATGGCGAGCAGCCCCGGCGACAAGTGAGCAAGCAATTTGATAACGGCATAAAAAGCTTTGAAGCTGTTTGAGCAATTTATTAATGAATTGGCGCGTTCGCAAAGGTCGCATCAAGTGGCGGCATGTTCGTAAGACAACAACAAAAACAGTAACGGGGACAGCAACAACAACAGCAATTACAAATGAAATTGTAACAGAAATTGCAATTAAGAAACGGCAAAACAAAAGCACAGTGAAACACAATTCGAAAACGTCAGCAATTAAACGCAATTAATGAAATTGTCAAATTGTGCAATTACAAACGGCGTCTGTGACCAAAGGCCAGTGTTTGGCCCCTGGACTGTGATTAGGCTGATGGTGGTCAATTGGTCGCAACTGGTTCCCAAGCCACAAATTAAGAACTAAAGTGAGATTACCATGAAATGTACGGAAAAATAAATGTGACATATTTAACTGAAATAAAATCATTTTTGAATTACATTTGCAAAAGTTCCACATGTCATCCACAACGATCCTTCAGTAAATAACTGTTAATTAACATACTGTTATCAATATAAACAACTTGACCAACGAGGTTAACATATGATCCACCTGCCTGCTACATAACATGTGATCCACGTGGTAAATAACTGCTATTTACATAGCGTAGCAACATTTATTATTACAACAACAAATAAATGCAATTGAATTGCACTCACACACACACATACATACAAATGAATTCATCATTCACAAATGCCGCCAGCGAGCGAGCTACCAAAATAAATCACTGGCTGTTAAGTCGAGCGCGAAACACATTTTGTATAATTAAGCACGCGCATTTGGCACACACACACCACACACAAACCAAAACAACAACAAAGAGGGAAGAAGAAGAAAAATCCCACATAAAAATACCGCATTTTGAGCGCAGCAGCAAAACGCAGAGCACACATCAAAGCCGCACCCCCACCATTTGTGTGTACCCTACTTTAAAGCAATAGCAGAGGGATACACGGGCAGGCCCTGCACTTGGAGCTCTTTAATGATCCGTGATGGCCAAACGCCAGAGTAGAACGAACTGGCCCGGTTGTTGAAGAGGCGCGTAATTTATATTGCATGCAAATAAAATTTATTTCAGTTACATGTTGGCAAACGCACAAACACACACACACACAGGGAGAGTGAGAGAGGGAGAGGCACACACACGCACAGACACGTTCCACAATAAACGACGCATCGTCTTTGCGTACCCCCATCTACAATAAATGCCCAGCCGGCAGGCAGGGGTTAACGAACTGTGTTTTGATAATAAAAATAATAATAAAATGTTAATTTGCCAACCGGCTCTTATCGAATTCTGATTACTGTTCATCTAGACGTTGTGACTAGCCTAGACGATCAGCTGTGAGCGCGCACAATGCGATAACTGGTTCAATGTTGGCTAAAGATTGCGGTTAGGGAGGGAGGGAGGGGGGTGCCAAAGGGAATCCAATTATAGCACAAAGTAACCAGAGATAGGGGCTTTCCATAGCACAGCTAAAATAATCGAGGTAGTAAACAACAGACGACTTACAATTCGAACTTTCAGTTAACATATCGAACATAATTCGATATTCGTTTAATTAAAAATTAAACGTTTTTTGGTTTGGAGATCTTTTGGAATTCATAATATTGGGTCTACTATAGTTTCCCTATTTTTACAGCTAATAAATAATGTTTAATCTTATTAATTAAATATATAAATATAATATTAATTTATATGCTAAGCATACTTGTTATTTTTAATTTTTGTTATATGCATATGTGATTTCCAGAATTATAATTATAAATACTTTTAAAATAATCTGTTGAATTCTTTTATATGGTTTCCAGTGTTGAGCAATATTTTTATTAAAATGCTATTTGTTATGTTTTTTTTACGATTCTTAAGAGTCCCTTTTTAAGTATAATTGTATTTTTATCTTAGCCTCAAAACTGTATTCACTTTTTAAACAAACTTTTCATGTTTTCTTTAAGTTTCTCGAGCTGCAAATGGAGTATATTGCCCGTTATACGTTTTCTCTTTTTTATCTTTCCTAACGTATCACATTTTCTAGGTCATTTGATTCCAGTCTCAATTGGTTTCGGTTCCAAAGTTGCTCAATATCACCTTAAAAACTGTCATATCATATTCTTTAATATGAAAATATCACCTGAATATGCCACCTAAAGAGCATATCTAAAGGGCAACCGATAAGAATGTTTTCAGTGTCGAAAGAAACAGACCTCGGAAAAAACACAGCCTATATTAATCCCAAGAAAAGCTGTACAAATTTACGCAAGTAAAAGCAGACTTTATAAATATAAAACAGAAACAAAAAACAGCTTTTTCTTCTCATTTTTATCAATACAAAAGTAATCAGCTCACAGTCTAGGCTTAAGTTCTTGAAGGTAAGCGCATTTAAGAAATAAGCTAACATTAAGAACAATTTACAAATCTTACCAGCAGGTAAGAGACAACGGGGGGAAATAGAGGAAATGAGGTGATGAATTTCGAGAGATAAAAAGAACGAGAAAACCGCCGAAAAATGTGCGAATTGACAAAGTGTTTAAAATCTATGTTTGTGTCTCTGTTTTTCCCCGGCAAAGAAAGCTGTCATCATCATCGTCATCATCATCATCATAATGATTATCTGGCCATCAGTTATTCCACGCGTTGCCTGTCTCTCAGCAGCTCAAAAACCGAATCTTTGGCGCACAACCAAAAAAAAAAAACAGAACAAAAAAAGAGAAAGAAAAAATTCATGACACGCATTTTAATTAAAAGCAAATAGGGTCTGCACAGAGGCTGGCAGGGTGCAGAGGGGAGCGGTGTGGGTTGGGCGGCTTGTGCGGGCGCGGTTGGCGCATACAAAGCCTGCGCTAATTCCAACAATTTGTATGGTAAGTTGCACGAGTTTATCCCCCAATCTCATGCCAAAAAAAGAGAGGGAAATAAAAAAACCAGAACAACAAGCCGCAAATTAAAGACCCTTCGCTGACGCATCTACCGTATTTTCGATTTATGTTCAACATAATAACAGTAAAACCCAAAGACAAGCGGACGGGGCGTGGCTATAATGACTCTTCTTCTTGCTGCTGATCAAAAGTTTAGATATAATTCAATTGCTAAGAGACAACTCCTTCAATGCGTTACACATTTCATGTCTAAATGCTTATACCCTGAGTAAGAGTGTAAGAGTACAGTAATAATGGAGAAACTACCCAATGTCCAGTGGAGGGATTTGGTTTTGGATTCTGATTCAGATTCCCTGTGTTTGTTAAATGTACCAGACAAGTGGACGGGGCGTGGTCGTGCGGTTAGAAAGCAGAAATATGCTAAGCGGCAACCGTTTGCATAGCAATGAGCAATTGCCAGCGAGCATCCGCACTAAATAAAAAAATGTTTCGCAGTTGCGAAGTAGGTTTTTATTTTGGTTGTGGCATTTGAAGCAAACGTTTTTTGTTCTGTTGTGGCTTCCAAAAAGTTTACTGCGCTAAGCCTGACATACGCAAATTGCAACAAATAAAAGGTGCACTGTTAAATACCCTTTAAACAGTTTTACGATCCATTTCAAACGATATTAAATACGATACAAATGTTATCCACACTTATCTACAGTGGAATATTGGGGATATTTCTCTCTTTCGAAAATAAGCTATTTATTCAATTTAACATACGGTTTTTACTGTTTACTTTTTAAGTATCTGTGGCATCTTCTCTCAAAAATGCTACAGCAAATGGGACAAAGCAGCACGCAAAATGCGCTAAAAAAAGTTTTTTCTTTTTTCTTTTGGGGTTTGACATTTGGTCCATGGCCTTTAATGTAGCCCATCAACGGACAGTGGCTTGACCCGCATCATTAACTTTTTACCATGTGCTCGTTACTGCAGCGCAGCTACAAAAATGTTGTCGTTTATGCGATGAAGCTAACCAAGATCAACAACAAGTAAAGTTCATTAATAAACGAAAACGTTTTTGACTTTTATCTAATTAACAAACTGTGCACCAACTCCTGGTAAAGCAATATATCAGTCATTTCCTAAATAAAACTTAAGATTATTCAAATTTCAATGTAGTAGAAAATAGAATGCTCGTATAAAAGCTTATTCTATTCAATGAGAGCTCCAAATGTAAAACGTTTTATAAAAGTTATGTTTTTTAGTAAATAAAAATCATGAATGGACTTGAATTAAAAGATATATAATATATTACAAAGTTTACTTTATTAAAGGTTTAAGAATTTTCATAATATAAATTTTGTGAATTCAATCTATAATATTTTATATGCAACCAAATAAAAAGATTAAAATAATAAAAACGTTGTGCAAAATTATATTTTCTGTGAATTCACTTCACTGTATTAAAGACACCGTCATAAATCACATTAAACTTCTCACAATAACGTGCACGCATGAACATTTACAGTTGTTGACATCATTCGTGTGTTTTGCGGTTTTTCATGCTATCCACAGCCCCTCGCTACTTGGACGACATACACACACACAACCCAAAATACTTGTCATCTCTCTTTGGTGTCGCTGTCTTTTCTCTTGTGTCTCTTCTTTCATGTTTTTTTTTCTTTTCTGTGGGCCCATTAAAATGTTATTTCCTTATTATTATTGCCCTCAGCTTAATCGTCCTGCCCAACAGCAGCATCAGCGCCCATTGACGAGAACTCAACATGTGAATGACTGGCTGAATGAACGACTGACTGATTGACAGACTGACTGCAGCGACAAAATGTGAGCCCGAGTCGAGTGCGTGCCAGTGACAATGGAAACACATTTCTATGGCATAAATTTACGCGGGACGTGGCCACGTAATCTCCAGCTTTTCTCCGTGTGTGCGTGTGTGGCGCCGCACACACACAGCTTCAGGACTGTTAAATGACGCTTTTCCTAGCTTTTCTATAGCAAAACTGAAAGCAATACATGCATGGGTGCTCTAGCTGACGGGGAGTTGACTAGAATATACCCTTATTCAGTAAAATTGTAATGTATGAAAATCGCATAGAAAGGCGATGTTAAAAAAAATTTTGAATCGGAATTACACACGGGCATTACTTAAAGGTACTCCTATAAAACCATTTGTACACGGCTATTACTTATAGGTACTCCTATTAACCCATTTGTAAGGGGTACAGGGTTTAATAAACTGTTTGTAGCTTCGTCACGTCGATTATGATTATAATAGAACAAAAGCCACCACATCAACAACAACAAGAAAGACTCCTCGTGCACATGCAAATCGGTAGAGTAACTAGTTAAAATCGATAAGAGTGAGTTTTTAATGCGATTACTCGCCAGCTAAAAGCCCGCTCTTCAATATGATTGACAAAAGGGGGGCGTCATTCAATGCCAAAAACATTGAACTAATTAAAAACTTGCGTAACTTGTGAAATACCCTTGTTGCTGGGACTTGGCCTGCACCGGGGCACATAGGCAGGCGGTGTATTTGGACAACGGGGCAATGGGCACAATGGGAGCATCTTTTGCTAGTGGCAGACTTAACAATTAGTCAAAGTGCAGTCGGGCGTTACGTCGCCTGCTGGCGGCGCTTGTCAAAGCATGCGGCGACGAGACGACAATCAACTTAAGATATGAGCCTGGAACTAGTAATGGGAATTGGAACTGGAACCATGTAGGAATCAGTCAAAGATTCAAATAACTGAGTGCAAAATAATGTTATATTTTCATTTGTTGGCAACCCATTTCCAAACTCTTTAAGATATGATTGTCATACGCCAATCGGACAACATCGGATGTTCGTTGAGTAATTAACAGAAATGAACAAAATAAACAACATTTACAGATATTTAATATACATTTGTGGAGAATTGAATCTTTATGGTTTGTTGCGCAATCTATTTTTATGAATTTTCTGTGCGTTATATATCAAATATACGTTTACATTATGATTTGATGATATTTCATAACCTAAACGTGGCATATTTTTTAAAGAAACAAATAAATCAGTTGTTTTTTTTAACTTGTTCAGTATTTGAGGATAGTTTTTCGATTGCCCACAAAAGATAGGGTAGTTCCACAAAAAATATGTTTAAAAATCAAGAACTTTAAATTGGTACCAAATATGTTTCCTCTTTAAGTAATCGATAGAGGGTAAAAATTGACGCAATGTGTCACATGGGCACACATTTATTTTTAGCATATTATGTGGAACTAATTACTTAATGAACACCCCTCGTGCTGTTGCCTGTCAACAGAGATTTTTCCGCTTGTTAGTTGCGTGGCGTTTCATGCGCTAATAGTTAACAGCCACAGACACAGCCACATACAAACAACAGTTGATCAACATTTATGGGGTCGATGTTGTTGTCGCTGCTGCTGTTATTGTTGTTTTTACAGCTGCTGCAACTCCAACGCCGCCAACCTTGGCAAAAATGCTGCGCTGGCTGTTGCTGCTGCGTTGGCGTTGACTACGCGCTACTGCTGCTACTGTTGTTGTTGTTGTTGTTATTGGTGTAGCTCCAGGGCTTTGTCAAGTACGGCAGCTATGGCCGTGGGCCAGCGTCATGGTGTGGAGATAGAGAGAACGAGAGGTAGGTGGGGGAGGGTCGCGTAGCCAAGCAGCGCATGGCTCATAAATTTCTTGCTGGTTTGCAATATGAAATATTTGCAGCATAATTGAATTAAGCCTGGGTGTGTGTGTGCAGTGTGCTGTTAATTTTTAATTTATGCCTATAACAAAGCAAGCAATTTTCATTAGGCCACATTTGAAAGAAACAATAAAGCCAACGAAAAAAGTAGAACAACAAAAATACGACAAAAGGTAAAAGTCTGTAAACGTACATTTTTTATAGTTGCCAAATTATCACCTTAGTTGACATGCACACAGAGTACATAACTGTTAATGTATTTCCTTAACGATCAACTCGCACTGTTTATGTTTATGTAAAGTGAATTTCTGTTTTAACATTCTTCAATCATAGCAAAGTTAACATATCTAGCACCTAAACAGACTTAGTGACACAGCTGTTAACAGCAGCTTCTGTCTGCAGACACCACAACAACAATTAACAGCAGGCAGCCGGCTACGTGTCGAAACGAAAATATGTGTGTGGCAATCAAATAATTGTTTTCTTGTCTCTTGTGCACTCATATTAACTAGGTTTTTTTTTTCATTTCAATTGTATTTTATTTTTTTTGCTAGCAAAACACAAAAGTAACAACAACTAAGTGACTTGTTTTATGTTCCGAATGTTAAACTTTTGTATGCTAAAAATAGAAACTACAAGAGCTTTAAAATTTCAAAGAACACGAGCTTTAGTGATCATTAAAAATGGGTAGGAGAACGGAAGGGGGGGAGGGGGGCAAGTGGAGTTCTCAAGTAACAAAGTGGCTGCTAGCAAAATGCTGCGTAATCATTTTCGGAAGTTTCAAGCAAATGGACAAGAACAAAGATTCAACGAAGGACAGTGTGCGGGGTGAGGGGCGAGCGAGAGCTAGTCGACTAAAAGCTGTGCAAATAAACGAAGGCGGCAACGTCAGCTGTAGATAAAACTGTGCATAAGTGTGCGTCTGTGTGCGAGTGACAGACATTCCAAACAGTGACAAAAAAAACAACAACAACAACAGCAACAACAAGAACAACAGAAGCAGCAGCAATAGCTAAAAAGAAATAAGGCCAATGATGCTTGTAATTGTAGCTGCGTTACTGTTGTTGTTGTTGTTGTTGCCGTTGCGGGCGTGCAGTTAAGGCCATGCAAAAGACCCAAGGCAATACCACATTATGAGTGCGAGGGAGAGCCCCACACGCAAGAGCCCAAACGAAATACGACAAACAAAAACTGTGTGCAATGTGCGAGCTTTGAAAGTGATTAACATTTTATGTGAGAGCTGCTGGCTGTTGACGATGATGATGATGATGATGATGATTGCCTCCTCACCGAAGTTAATCAAGCAGCAACAGCTATGCAAAAGAGAAATAAGTGCAACAAGAGAAACGAGAAAGAAGTGCTATCTTCGGCACACCGAAGATTTAATACCCTTGCAGACCCAACCTTTTCAAAATGCTCATAGTGCTTTGCCCGTATCTAAGAAGCACAGGGAAAATAGTTAATGCCGAGTATGGTTAAGATATCTTGAAAAACAAAACAGGTTTCCATACAACAACTTAATTTTCGACCGATCGTTCCTATGGCAGCTATATGATATAGTTGCCCGATGTGAATAAGATTTTGCATAAGTGGAGGGAGCATAGTAAAACTAATATATGCCGAGTTTGGTCAAGATATCTTGAAAAACAAAAAAATTCCATACAACAGCATAATTTTCGACTGATCGTTCCTATGGCAGCTATATGATATAGTTGTCCGATCTTAATAGAATTTTGCATATATATGGGGACCGTAGTAAAACTAATAAATACCGAGTTTGGTTAAGATATCTTGAAACACATAAAAATTTTCTATACAAAAACTTAATTTTCGACCGATCTTTCCTATGGCAGCTATATGATATAGTGGTCCGATCTTAATAGGATTTTGCATATATATGGGGAGCCTAGTAAAACTAATAAATACCGAGTTTGGTCAAGATATCTTGAAAAACATAAAAATGTTCCATACAAAAACTTTAATTTTCGACCGATCGTTCCTATGGCAGCTATATGATATAGTTGCCCGATCTTAATAGGATTTTGCATATATATGGGGAGCGTAGTAAAACTAATAAATACAAAGTTTAGTCAAGATAACTTTATAAACAAAAATGTTTTTCATACAAGAACCTACTTTTCGACCGATCGTTCCTATGGCAGCTATATGATATAGTGGTCCGATCCAGCTGGTTTTGACATATGAGCTGCGTGCAACAGAAAGAGGGAATTCTGCAAAGTTTCATAAAGATAGCTTTAAAACTGAGAGACTAGTTCGCATAGAAACAGACAGACGGACAGACGGACATGGCTATATCAACTCGGCTGTTGATACTGATCAAGAATATATATACTTTATGGGGTCGGAGATGTCTCCTTCTATGCGTTACACATTTCACGACAAAATTATAATACCCTCTGCAAGGGTATAAAAAAGTGTTGAATAGGATGAACTACGCGGAGGTGCCGGGTGAGCAGCACACAGTGCTGTCAGCTTTTGAGAGGCTCAATAAGTTAGTTTTAGCAGACGAAAACGAGGGAAATAGCTACATTTTACTTTGAAAAAGAAGCGAAAAGAAAATTTATTATATTTACATATATATGCAAAATATTTTCTACTTCCTAATTGAATACGTACATTACGTATTTATGTAATTGCTTATTGTTTAAGTAATAAGCATTTAAAAAAGGTAATGAATTAAAAGAAAAAAAATTTTAAAACGTCTATAAATCGCGCTTTAAATAAAAGCCAGATTTGACGAGAAGCTATTGGAAATCACAACACTGAGTGGAAGTCCTTTTCATATGCATATGGACAAGCTTTTGAATGTAAACAAACATTTATGTCTCTTCTCTCATTTCATTTTTCATTTCTAAAAACTGCAAAAGCAGGTGCCTTGTGCATGTGTGTGTCTCTGTGTGTGTGTAGTTTTAGTGCCTGGCTCTGGGGGGAATAGCGCGCTTTTGATGGCTTTCTCTCGTACAACTTTGGACATTGCAACAACGATCTGGGCATATTAAAAGCGGCTAGTTATCTGTTTGTGGTCAGTGCCATGGCCCACTTTTATAGCTTCATTTGGCCAGAAAAAGCAGCAACAGCAGCCACATCAGCTTTAGCAGCAGCCATAGCAACAACAACTAGAGATTCAGGTAGCCAGGCAATTAAGTACTCCGCGCGGCTAGCTGTTAAGTACACTCAGGAAATTTCCATACACTACAAAAAAATACCTCTTATACTGTATATATTTTTGCTTAGGCACAATTAAGGTGTTAAACACAGGGAAGAGTTAAAAGGGAAGGTGGCTTTCGGGAAATTAAGGAACAAATTCTTTGTTTTTTTCCCAAAAAAATATTTACATTGTGGAAAATTTGTAGATAAGCATTTTAAAAAACTGAACCATGTGAAATGTAAATGTAATCTAATTGGAAACAGAGAACTTAAAAAAAACTCAAAATTAAAAGGTAATCTTTCTCATATATAAATTTTTTAAGAAAAGAACAAGCCTAATATATTTTTAGCGCTGTTTGAAATTTCCCTATCCTCGTCAAGGGACTTTTTATGCTTTAAGAAAAAAACTGTCTATTTGAAGCCAATTGGTTTTTTTATCTAGGAAATTATTTGTTAAAACAAGAAATTTTTCATGTATGCTCCCAGGGAAATTATGCCGTTTTGAAATAAAGTGCTTTATTGCTGAAATTTTTCTCTCAGTGCAGCAGCGATAATACGCAGCGCAATCAGAACTTCAGAACTTGCCCCGGCTCCAACCCTCCAACGCTCAGGTGGTCAAGCGATGAGGGTTGGGCACTTAACATTAATTACAGTGCAAAGGCGGCCCTAATGCAGTTGGTGCCACTGTGCAGGGCAGTTGGCTGATAAAAGGAAGCAAAAAAACACATTTGCAAAGGCCCCCAAACGACGATAGCAGCGGCAGCGGCAGGGGCAGGGGCAGCAAATGGGTGCACACAGCAGAGCAGATAAAAGAAAAACCTGCGACAAGTCAAGCACACACACACACACACGCACACACAAACAAACTCACGTAGGCGAAAAGCCAACAAAAAGCGGAATTGCAACTGCTGCAGCAACGCTTGAATTAGAGATGAGCATATGGCTAGTTGGTGGCGGGGGGTGAGGAGTAGCAGCGAACCGGTTTAATTGAGCGACCTCCAATCAGAATCAAGTTCACGACAATAAAAAAAAAGCCGCTAAACGCACTCAAAGCCCACAGCAGCAAAAAAAGAGATTAGCTATAAAATTAAGTACAACAAATTAAAGAGCGAGAAAAAGACAACAATTGAGTTTTATATTCACCTTAAACGTTGTGCAGTCGGCGTCGCTGTTGGCGTCTGTGGCAGGCAGCGTTCAAAATTCCTGTGAAACAACACAAAAGTTAGAAGCTGGACTTGTGGATTAAGCGGGCTACGCGGGGGGCAGGCTGCACAGGATAAAAATGTGAACGAGCTCTGCCCGCACAACAAACCGGGCACGACCCGGTTTATTTACGCGTTCTATGTCTAACAGGACCGCGCAACAACTACAACAAATGTGTGTAGTTTTTTGTTTTTATTTTATTTTGTAGTAGGTATCAAGTGCCTGCGCACTTACACACAACACACACAAACACACACACACACGCACACGCACAATATTTTTCGAAAATACCAGCGTAGCTGTGTGTGTGTGTCCACTCTAGCTGTTTTCGATAATAACGCGAAATTTACCAAATATTCATTCAGTCGCACTGCAACACTTTCAACTTTTCTAAATTATTATTATTATTTTGTTATAAACAAACGCGACGTACTCGTTCCGGCGGAACGACTGCTGCCTTGTGTGTGCCTGTGTGCATGTGTGTATTTTGCATTTATATATCTCTAATATATTTATTATGCACACGTTAACGCGAAAATTGTAATGAAACACTTAATTTGTTTAAAAATACATACAAAAACAGACCACGCCACGCGTCCGCACAGTTTGTTGAATCGGAAAAGAATGAGTGAAAAGACCGAAATAATTATCGATATATCGATAAGTGCGGCTCTGTATTGATACAACTGGATGGCAGCATGCTGACAAGCGAACTGCCCTGGTATTTCGCTGTTGGCAACATGTAGCCTGACATGCCTTTGCTGAGTGCATGAATGAAAGAGAGCGAGCAACAAGAAATGTTGCCTCACTTTCTGCAAATGTTGCTGGGTGGCATGTAGCCTCACGGCGCACATGCTGCTAAGCACTTAGCGATGATAACGACTAAGCGATGTTTCAGAAACACAATCGATGTAAGCCAACAATATGCAATACGATTCAGTTAGTATTCGTGATCAACTTCTGGCTGTATATAAATAAAATTGTGATCTTTTTGCTGAAAATTAAACTCACACTGATATATATCGAACGCAATTTAAAACGCGGCTGTTAACGCAAAAAAGAGCGCTGACTGTTAAAAATTACCGATAACATATCGAGCTTTGGCGCATGCAATTGTAATTGGCGCGCATTTAAACATTTTTGTTTAATTTCCATAAATAGATCAAATAAAAGCAAGCACGCGGTTCTAACTAGTTTATCATTTATTTATCATTAAAATTTTACTGAAACACGATCAAAACTATATCTGACTCTGCTTATGCCTGAGTTTCAACTGACAAAGCAGGTCTGTTTAAAATCTTAATTTTATTATTATTTTGTTTTCTATAGGACGTACTCGTATGCTTGCTTAAAACAAAATTTAGAAATAAATAGCGAAAATAGGAAATTTGCATTTTTGTTTGTAGTTTAACAATATTTTTCGCTGTTGCCGCCAAAAGGAACGGTACGTCTCAATTTATCAAAAATTATTTTACATGACAAAATAAAATTGAAAATAAATTCGTTAACGGAACAACACACAAAACAATGAATTTAGCTGCACTAAAAAAATAAAACATTATTTTGCAGAACCTATAGAAAAAAATTAAATAAAATAATGCATAATAAAAACCCTGTTTACTTTGTCGATCGTGCTTGGGTAATCTTCTGTTTCTCCTCATCGGTAAACTCCAGAATGCTCTCGATGGCCTGCAGATGGCCCTGCGAGTTCTCCTTATCTGTTAGAAAGTAGAAAATGGCGCTCTTCAGGAACTGCAGCGTTACCTCCGGATCGACATGGGTGCGATTCTTTTGCGCCTCCAACAAGCGTCGATAAATGGTCTACATTCGCGAATAGCGTTTGGTTAGTGTGTGTGTGTGTGTGGAAAAGAGAGAGTGCAGAGAAAGGCTTGAGATTAGTTCACATACAGTTGTAGTATAAGCAAATGTGAGGTTAGGTTGCGGCTATACCAAAACATAAGTCGGTTAAATGTTATTTACATATAAATTTGATTCACTGGTGCTATGACATTTGATGAACATTTAAGTTATGTAGTATATGTAACACTGAATATATTGGGTAAGGAAATGTTTATTGTATATATATATATATTGGTTGGGTCTATTGGGAATTAGTTTATATGAACCACATGCTAGATTATTTAGGTACCTAATGGGTATTTTTAGCTTTACGTGTGTGAAATTAATCAATGATTGTTTTCTGTTTTTTACCACCTGTTGCTGCACAGCAACGAAATAGTCACAACTAGCCGGATTAGTGTCTCTTTTTTTTTTTATTTAACTAAATTAATGTAAATTCGTGTCAAAACATACCTCTAGTTAATACTATTTGGTAGAAAAACAAGAAAAAAAACAACGTCATGTTAACGTTGCCAGTGAAAACGCGTTGAATTCAACAAATTGATTTCGTGTTCCATTTCACACATTCCCCATTTCCCATTTCCCACCAACACCCTTCACGCCCCTTGACCACACATGATGATGGCGCTTATGTTAATGAAATGTTTCAGGTTCTTTTTGCAGGTTAGGAATACATGAATATCCAAAATGTTCGTTAGCCAATGATCAGAAATAATAAGAAAAGAAACGAAGTTTTTTTTGTTTTGAAAATTTTGCAAATAAACTAAAAAAACATTTGGGTTAGGTTATAAATTGTTAATAGGTTGCTTTTTGGGTTAGGTTTTTTGTTTTTCTTAACGGATATTACAAACCTTACGCGCGCCAAGTACCCACAAAGAAATCGCCTCCTTTGCAGTAAGGAGAGCATGATTACTGCCGCATTCCCTCATTCTACACTCTGATGCCTACAAAAATAGTTTGGTTTTGTTTGTTTTTTTTTTTTTTGTTTTGTTTTTTTTAGGTAATTCGACAAAATATATTTATATATATATAAACGTATATATAGATAGAAAGAAAATTATGTAAAGTTTTAGTAAAATGTAAAACTCAAGGACAAGGATATATACATATATATGTATATATATTGATATATAAACATGCAGGAGAAAAGGTAAATCAAGAAGAAGAAAAACTTAAGAGCTCGCAACGGCAACTGTACTTGTTTTGTTATCATGCACTCTCCACTACGCTGTGACTGTACTTAGCTAATTGAACTCGCAACGGAACGGAATGGAATGAAACAAGCGAAATTAAAAAACAATAAGAAGAAGAAGTAGAAAAAAACGTGATGGTACTTGGAAACAAATCAAACGTTGCTTTTAATGTGTACTTTTCTTGAATGCAAATGTTTGTAAAAGTTAATTAATTAATGTTATGCGGTACTTAAAGTCTATGAAATGATTAAATAATTATTGAATTATTAGCGACGCGCATTTCAATTAAATGCAGCTTTTCCAGCCAGGCAAAGCGCCAAATTAAAATGAAACGTCCTCAACCCGAAGCACACATACACACACACGCACACACACACACAGACACAAACACGGACACAAACAGCAGTTGAATGTCATGATGTTGTTGTTGTTGATGTTTATTTGTGTGCGTGTGCTTTGATTTATGTTTGTTGTGTGCTGATGTTGTTGTTGTGGTTGTTGTTGTGGTTGTTGTTGGATGAGTCGCAGTTCACGATGCAACAAAATGCAACACACAAAACAAAACCGAAAATAATATTAGAAATATATTGAAGAATCTTACGCGTATATTCTCCAGCTCATCCTGTGTGCTTTGCAGCTGATGCAGCAGCTCGTTGATGGACACCTTGCTGTCCGGCTGGCGTTGTGCCAGTTCCATTGCCTGGAAACGATAAAATGAAACATTACAAATGCAACACTGGCAGATCCCACACTGGGCACAAAACAAAGGGATCTTTCCTGTGTCAATGTATTTCAAAAGATCCCTTATTGTATAAATTAAAATTGAACGAAACACACACTGAAATTTGACGAAGCATAATCGGGGTTCATGAAAGTGCAAAATCGCGTTCACGAACCCAAACTGAGGGCAGGGCATTGGTTCAAACCTTTGTTGAATTGACAAGCCATTAACTGATCTAAAATGAGCTGGGTTTCTTTTAAAGGCAGGTCATTGGCTCAAATCTAACATTAACTTTTGTTGGATTGGCAAGCCACGAATTGATAAAAAATGAACTGTGTTTCTTTTCAATAGAAAATTGTGGTTCAATTGACGAGCCATAAACTGATCTATAATCAACTGGTTTTTTTTTTTGCCTGACAAGCCACAAACTGAACTAAACTGAACTGGTATTTGTTATTGGTTCATGAACAGATCTAAAATGAACTTGTTTGCTTTAAAGGCAGGTCATTGGTTCAAATCCAACTGGTGTTTTTTTCGAGTGCAGATGGAAGCGTACCTGATCGGCGCGCGTTATGCGCTCCGCCTCCTGTCCCTGCTGGTACATGTGCAAATACATTTTGTTCTGCTTCTCCTCATGCTCGATCAGCTTGCGCTGCAGATCCTCGAGCTGTTTCTCGAGCTCACGGATGCGCTGCTTGGCGTGCTCATAGTCCGGCACAATGTCCGAGTAGCGTGTGTTGCATTCGGCCAGCTTCTGTAGCAGCGCCTCGACCTTGTCGTTGTGTGTGCGCTTCAGGTCGCTGGCGGCGCCGTCCTGGGTGCGTATCAGCTCCTCGATGCGATGCTCGTACATGCGTATCAGCTCCTGGCGCTGCAGCTCGTAGTTCTCCAGGCTGCTGGACGCTGCCGCCGCGTCCGCGGCCGTCTCCTCGGGCGTCTCGCTTTGCGTCTGCGAGTCCTTCGAGTGCACCGACGACATGGTCAGATCCTCAAAATGACCCGAGTCCGCATACGAGCTCTGCATCTCGGCGGACATTTGCAGCTGCTGATGCTGATGCTGCTGCTGACGGGCCAGATGGCGCGGACTGCACTTGGCCTCGTCCACCATGTCCACAATGGGCGAGACATCCTGCGAGGTCTTCAGCTCCGCCTCGCGCACCGTTACCGCATCCGAGGAGGCGGAACGCTCCTCGGGCGAGCTGAGCGATGCCTTGAACAGGCGCAGCTCGACAACCTCGCGTGTCAGACGCAATATCTCCGTATCCTTCGCCTCCAGATCCTGTCGCGCTATGCTCAACAGCTCCTTGAGTCGTCGTATCTGACGCTGTGCCCGCTGCGTGGGCGTCAGATAGTCGGCTCCAACTTGGCCCGCATAATTGGAACAGTGCACCACATACTTCATTTTGCGTCCACTGAAGGTGGTGCCGTTTCTGCAAGGTAAACATATAGTTAGTGGGTACTTGATCAATTTAAAAGACCTAATAAGTTAAATATTAATTGCTCATTATTCATTATTTTTCTTATTAAGCTAACTTGACATTAGGACACAAAATGCGTAAATACATTGTGCAAGATCCCATTTAAAAAGGGGTTCGTCACAAGTAAATTCAAAATTTCCCCATATTCAAATGGTTCACCCTTATACATATAAATAAAAATTCTTGATTTTAATTAATATTATCCCTTTGCATAAATTGTTTGTATCTATTGTATGCTCTGGAAACTGTAAGCTTATAATTTCCCTATATTTTACAAAATGATAGCATTTTATATATTAGGTTTTAACAAAATATTTAAAGACTTAACATAAGTAAATTTTTCCTTTTAATGGGGTTAGTTCCTTCAATCTCCGTTTAAAAAGTTTGTGGGACTTTTAAAATAAAATTTCCCCATATTCTGACTATTTTTCCCATTTGACAAGTTCTGTTAACTAAATATTTCCCTATATTTTAAAAGTTAGTAAAACCAAATATAAAAATTTCCCTATATTTCAAAAAGTTTCTTCTCTCAATTCTTCTCTTGTTACGCAATCTTACCTGGCCACATAGGGATGCTCGCAGGACATGGTCGAACGACCCGATGTGGTGGTCGCAAATGAATACATCGAATCTAGATCATCATCCAGATAGGTGCTCGGTGAATCTGGCGTTCCTGGCGGCGTCTTGGGCGATATCTTCGTCTCGTGCACCGTGGACAGCTTCGCAGTGGAGTCCTGCTGCTTCCTGTTGAGCGTTTTGGACAAACGGGCGCAATGCTTATCCCGCACACAGCTGTGGCCCGGCTCGGGCGGTGTCTTGGGCGTCTTTGGCGTGGACGTCGACGTGGCCGTTGCGATGCCCGCTGTCTCTGCACTGCCGCCGTTCAGCTTTAGAGACTGCAAAATAGAAAACAATTATGTTTAGACCGAAAGCCAAGCGATTAGCCCAAGCACTGCTTCATTTTCTTGCTGGCTGCTTTCTATCGCTGCCAATCTCTGCGGTTGCTCCAATCGAAGCTCTGCCTTGCTCAGTCGTGCATAGTTCGCGAAACGCGTAAAAAGATCGCGTGTAGTCGATGGAAAGGGGATAGCGGGGGGCTGACTTGAAGGTATCTTGTAGTTAGCGTAACGCCCCAAAACCAATTTGTTGTTATACATTTACAAAACATTTTAAACACCCGTCAGTTACTTTCATTGTGGCATTCCTTCCATTCCGTATCAGAGACACGAACCCCCTCCCCTCTGCGCCTCACCCGATCAAGCGGCAGCGGCATTTTTGTGGTCAATTAACTGCCTATGCACCAGCGGGGTAATAGATAGGGGGAACAGCTTTTGGTGGGACTTTGTGTTTTTAGTCCTAAACGGAAATACTTTTCGACTGTTCCCACTTCTGATTTGATTTGACTTGCAAAAACATTGCCAAAGTTAAGATTAGCTCTTTGAAAGACATGTTATATAAATTCATTGACCTTTATTTTATTCAATTAATTTATTACAGCTGTAAGCCACAAGTCTAAGCAAAAACAACAAAGCTTTAGCTTTCAATAACATATCAAGTTTAAGAAACAATTCTCTTGGCTTACATTTGGACAATGCTTAAAATCAACTAGGAAACATTTAAATTTAAAGCTAAAACTCAATTGTGAATAACCACAAAAATAAAAGAACTCTTTAGTTCTGGCCTCATTTGTTTGTTGCTTTTACTTTTGAGTTAAATGTGTTAACGGTTAACACAAATTAGTAGAGACCACAATTTCGCCTCTAGATATTCTTATAGATGCAACAAATAGTTTACACTACACTTTTGTTTTTATTTAATGGTATACGGAAAATATATTTCCCACTGTTTTTAAAGCCAGTGTTAAAATGTCTTATTAAATTAAAACATTGGTTTAATCCACTTTTTGCATTTATTTGTACCCAATAGGTACTGATTAATTATTCATGCCGTGGTATACAATCCATTTTTCGTATTTTTTGTTCAAGTCGAAATCAGCTAAAAGTATAGTTTTAAGTATTTCTCACTATTCTCGTAGCCTGTGTAAAAATGTTTAATTATATAAAAACAATTGTTTAATCCAGTTTTTGCTGGTATTTGTACCCAATTGGTATTATTTAAACCCTTAATTTGAGCACATAAAAAAGCATTACCTTAAGCAATTCTCACTACTCTTAAAGCCCGTGTAAAGATGTTTCGGCTTGCATTTGTACCCAATTGGTATGAATGTACCCAATAACTGGTACATATATTTTTCATTGGTTTTTTTTCCAGCCTTAATTGTTCATCAGCTTAATTTAAGACCTAACACCAGTTGAAAATGTCTAATTATATACAAATAATTGTTTAATCTAGTTTCGGTTTCTATTTGTACCCAATTGGTATAATTGTACCCAGCAACTGGTGCGTTATTCATGCCTTGTTACATTATATATTTTTTTAGTAGTTCTTTTAAGCCTGAATCAGCTTAATTTAAGCAGCTAAAGGCATTACTCTAAGCACATTACGTGTTTACGGACCAAACAAGAAGGGAAACCAAAAAAAAAACATTGTACCCAACTATGATATAATGCCAGAAAACAAAAAGCTAGAGTTTGCCTCTATTTTCCCGGTCTCTCTATATGCGGAGACAGCTAAAAAAAAATCGCACCGTCTGTCATTTGGCGAGTGCCCCAAATGGGTATTGAAATGTGATTCAGAATCAGATGTCCCACTCGCCAGCCGCTTGGACGACAGTCATTTGCAGCTACTGTCAGCTATTTTACTGTAAGTGCCACTGCAACTGCAACGGCAGAAGGTTTGGCTTGCAAATCAGGTTAGACTCAGGTGAGTGTCGAGTGTAGAGCGAGGGCCCACACACACACACTCACACTCACACACACACACAGCACGTACCTCATGCATATTTCATAATCATCATTAACGAGTTTCTTGCCCTATTTTAATTGTTCAACTACTGGGAAATACATACTTGATGGCACTTCTACAAAAAGAAAAAACAATGTGTTCTCGCAATAAGTTTTACGCACGAGCTAACAGCACAGCTGGGTAAAAATGAAAGATACCAAAAGTAGCTGAAGCTACACTCAGAGAAATCGTTTAAAATTCTATTTAAAATGATAAAAATGTGGCGAGCAGCTGGAACCAGCTCGAGCTGTTAATATGCCAAAGATACGAATACACTTCGAGAAAAACCGTGCACTAACTTCGACTATAAATTGATTTGAATTTATTCAGGTTCATTTCGTACTTAAATACTCTTTAATAAAGTAGAACATTTTCTTTGAATTTCATTTGTGTAACGAAAATAAGCAAAAGTGCAGAACAAAATGCTAACTTCAAGAATTTACGTACTTGAACTAAGCGTAAAGCGTACTCAAAGGAAGTACAGCCTTTTTTAAAGTAAGTAAAATCTTGTATTTAGATATCTATAGTATTTTTTCAGTCCTATGTTCTTAAATGTTTGGCATTAGAATAAAAGTGCTTGAAGTAAGAATTAACTTCTTAGCTTAAGATTAAAAAGACCTAATATAAGTCTTTTATTCCGAATTTTAAGTTCTTTTACCTTGAAATTTTGGGCTTTAAATGAAATTTCATAAAATAAGAACTTAATTCTTAGCTTAAGACAAAATATGACTTGAAATAAGTTTTTCATTCAGAAAAGATGTTCTCAAGATCTTCATAAAAGTGCTTAAAAAATAAAGTTTTTAGCTTAAGACTAAAAAGACTTGAAATAAGACTTAAAATAAGTCTTTTATTTGAAAAATTAGTTCTTGAAATCTTGAATTTAGCACTCTTCTTATGAAATAATAACTTTTAAAGAACAATGAGCAAGTCTTAGTTTAAGCTTCCTCGATATTTCTCTCAGTGTTGTTAGCCAGTACGTTAACTGGGCTAATGCTCTTCTTGTTATTTTATAACAATCCAAACGTAACGCTTACGCATTTTATAACTAAGCCCAAGTATGTCCAAAGTCTACTTAATATCAATTTATTCCCCACTAAAGTCACGTCCCAACTATTCACCTCATGCTTATATGGACCATATATCATTCTGAATGGGCCGAAGAAAAATCGATGGCTTTGATTCAAGTGCGAATCGCGGCTGTGCAGGTGTGCAAAATGTACATTTTGTCTCTGCCAATTGCGACAATGGTCAAAATAGCCCAGTTGGCCCATTGCCAAGACGACTCTGCAGCGGCACATGCCTCTATCTAGACTATCATCTATATATGGGCCACATTTCAATTGCGAATGGATATAAAATGGTTTTTTTTTTTTGCAAACATTTTATGTCTTTGCCCAGTTTTCAGGGTCGTCGTAGAAAGTTTGCAGTTATTTTAGGAATATTATTATATAAGCAGGTGCTAAGGTGCTTAAGGTCCTGATAAAGCAAGATGAAGAAATTTGATAGTATATATTCATTAAAATGGGGAAAATAATGTTTAACTATGGAATATCTTTATAAATCATCGGGTACATAGAGGCATAATTATTAAGGCTGATTTTGGCAAGCTTTTCATTTAAAGGAATATTTAAAGAACTGTTTATAGCAAATGTGATATGAAGAAATTTGATATATTAATATTTGATATATTTAGAAATATTTTTTCCATAAATATGAGTTTTAATATTAAATGTTTACATTTAATCGCTTTTGTTAAAAAATTCTTGAGCTATTTTTAAAAAATATGAATTCTACGAAAATACAATTATCTTTGTACATTTATAAAATGTAGATTTTCATATTTAATGGATTTCAATAGCAGAAAAAGGCATGAAGAAAACAGTTTCAGGACACAATTATAATTTTTGTACAATAATTTTTCAATTCCTATTAAAGGATTCGCGTTTTTTAATCTTTATCATATTCCATTTAAAGTTTTCGTTTTTTTTTTCTTTATTTTTCACATTCATTTTATTTCTTTCTTTTTCTATTATTATTATTAAATTATTCGATTTTTTTCTATCACTTTGTATTTCTTTTCATGTAATATGATTTTATTACTTTTGAGATTCTCGATTTTTTGTTTAATCTTTTATTTATTCCTTTTAAGGGATAAATCTTGTGTTTTTTTTTTTCAAATATTTTCATATTTCTATTTTAGTAATTGTTTATTTTTCTTCTCATATTTCTATGAAAGCATAATAAAAATTAACTTATTACGCTGCGTTTGAATTAATATATTGTTAATTTATTTAATTTTCCGACTTTCATTTCTTTGATTTAACACACGCGCAAAATATATCAATAACTATTATTTATTTAAAAGGGCCAACGAACTGCAATTATGTCTATATAAAGAGCCCGTTTGTGTAATTATTATTTATAAGCACAGAAAACCTTGCCACAAACAGCTGCCACAAGGCCCACAATAAGAATACACACACACACACACAGACAGACACACACACAAGCATAAGAGTAGTTAAATATGCGTATACATGACTTAAAACATACTTAAAGGCATTCACACGCCAGTCGAAACTTTGTTTAAACAATAACAAAGCGAAAAGCGCGAATCGCAATTGGAAAGGGAAAAGCGGCGAGCTTTTGCTTTTGCATGCGTTCGCGTTGAGCATAAAAAATCAACTGAAACGCAAATCGCTTGGGTCAGAGAAAATGAAGAAGATGCCAAAAAAAAAAAAAAAAATTAAAGTGGAAAGCAAGAACAACAAACGAAAACAAAATGAACCCTCATGGGTTGGGGCTAGAGAGGCGGCAGCGAGTGCGGAAGCGAGGGTGGTTGAAAAGGTACGGCACTTATGCTTGTGTAGCTGTGCCTGCCTGTGTGTGTGTGCCTGTTTCTGCGTGCGTGTGTATGTGCGTGTGTTTGCTCCTGTCAATATTTGCAAAAGCTGCGCCGCGCACTTGCATTTCCTTGTTGGCCGCCCGCTCAGCTGTTTGCATTCCCTTTGCTACATTTTGGGCATAGAACAGAGCGGCAATGGAATTGAAACAGCTGCTCAACGGCCGCTGCCCTGGGCTTTTCGTTCACATTGTTTTGGCTGACCCATTATGCAAAACTGAAGCCCAGCGGTGAGTCGAAAGAAACAATAACAAAGACAAAATGGCAAATCTTTTAAAGTAACTGGCAATGGCGCTCAAACTGTAAGCCAAGCTAAACAGTTTTAAAGCGAATGGGTATGTATAAATATGTTCGCAATTGATTGTTAATTTTAAACATGATAAACATACGAAGAGTAGTTAGTACAAATTGTTGCAATTATATAAAACATGTAATATCATGTAATTAAATTAAAAATAAATTCATCATAAATTATGTATAAATATGTACATATATATGCGATATAAACTCAAACTGAACTTTACGGTGGGTGCTTGAAGCACTGCAGGTACTTTGAGTAGAAAAACAGATAGCGTGGTCGACTTGCAGATGCCCTACACCTAAGTTAAATAACCAAAATAAAAACTGAACTTGAGTAGAGTAAAAAATAGCATTTGTATAAGCCCAAATTAGTATATTAAAAATAAAATAGTTCTGAGCGTTCAAATATCGATTTTTTTTTTAAATGATCTTCATAAAAAATCATTTGTTTGTTGAGCGAAAATTTTTATATTACAAAAAAATGAAGAAAAAAACAAATTGTTCGTTGCGAACTTAATTTCTAAGGAGGGCTAGTTTTAAAGGCATTGCCCTATTGGCTCTTTATAATTGTCAAAATCGAATACTTTCTAGGCCTAACAAGCTCATGGCACAAATTGTAGAGAACTTCAATTCGTCCCCTCATGTGGTGACAAAATGTATGTAAATGCAGGGTTGTTAAATACCGCACAGGGCTGTGTCGTTTCGTAATGAAACCGGGCAATTGTATTGACAGGCGTGTTACGTGCGCAGGCGGGGGCGTTTTTTTTTCTGTCTCTCTTGTTTTCAACTTACATAGGTCAGCGATGACTTTGGTGGGGGTTAGAAATAATAAAAAATCGATACGGCAAAATGTATGCCAAGACACATCCCCACACACACACATACACGTCAAGCCACAACTTACCATATTTCGCGATTTGGAGGCGTCCATGTCCGGACTCAACTGGAGCTCAGTTAGCTGCTCTGCTAGGGGCAAGCATTCGGTGTCGCCGCTGCATAATGCATGGAAATGCGTCGAGTCCGTCTTGTTAGCCGTCTGCCTGTGGCCCAAATTGTTCCAGCTATGATTACGCGTGAAAGGCACAACTGGCTGGACGCACAATGGGCGCGCGTTCGTTGTGCTGCCGGAGAGCTGGACGCGCGAACTGAATTCACCGGCGCTGCCAATGAGCTGTGGATGCGCTTTTGTGCCGCGCAAGCGCATAGAGGCGGAACGCCGCAATGGAACAAACGGAACAGCCGAGGCGTTCGGATGTGGTATGCGTGTGGGCGCTGCTGCTGCTGCTGCCGCTGCAGCAGATGGCTGCTCCTTTGGCTCCATTGGTGACGTATCCCGAGGCAGCAACGACGTCATCGCTGGCGCTGCTGCTGTGGCCTTTGTTGTTGTTGCTATAAAAAAAAAAAAACAAAAGTGAAAATATAAAATGCAAATTAATGCAATTGTTTGTTGTTGTTGTTGTTGCTGCTGCACTTTCAAAATTGAGCAATTTTGCTGAAATGAATGCGCGTCTTAAATGCTTCATTATCTTAAACGCTCGCCAATCTCGCCAGTAATTAAAACTTTCTTCGGCTCAACAATTAATGAGCAACCCTCTAAGCAGAGCACCCCCCCCCCTCCGTCCCCCCTTCCAGCCAGCTGCATTGCTTTTACTAAGTTGGCCAATAAAAAGTGAAATTGTTGTCGATCGCATGTCGCGATCTGCTTGTGGCAAATTATGAAATTCCCGCTATTTGTGGTGCCGCGCTTGTGGTTGCTGTCTCGGCTATCGATATGAGTATAGATATACACATACATATATAGGGATATATGTAGCTTTTATCTGCGTGTGTTCTAGTTACGTAAATGCTGAAGGCCAACTCTTGTGGTGTGAACACCAATCAAAACAGCTGTGCACACACACATTTGCAGCCACTGTGTACGGCTTAAACCACACCCTCCCCCACCCCCCGAGCGCCCCCTGTAATTTGTCTAGCAGCATATTGCCACAGCTTGTTGGCCCAGTAAAGTCCAATCAATTAGTCTGCGCTTTCCACAAGAATTTGCTTAACAACTTAAAATTAGTTAAAAATTAAAAATAAATTATATTTTATACTTTATGTTTTAGATGCAAAGGTTTTAAACTGAGGCTAAAGTGTTTACCTAAGTTTTGTCAAATTTGCAACCAAAATCTGATGGCAAAATCAAGGCTAGTGTGAAAAGTTAATAAAGGATTAGCGTGCAGCCGAAGTCTGAATACCCTAACACAGTTCGTGCAACAGCTGTAAGTTGCATGATATTGTAACGCGATCTGCCTGGGAAAAATCGTTGAAGATCTGTAAAATCTGCTAAAAATTTCGTTTTTTGCTTACTTAATGGTTATTTTCTGGTAATTACCTGACGTTCTTTGGAAAACTTTTTGAGCACGATATTGAACATGATATTTAACCATTGTCAAATAAAATAAAATAAAATTCTGCACAAATTCTGAAGCACGGAAGATCCAAAGATCGTTTAAATAAAACATAATAAATAGGATATTGAAAATTTCAAAACAAAAAAAATTTTTCAAATAAATATATTTTTAAATTAAATTGAAAAAGTTAAATATATATATATATATCAAAAAGTATTCAATTGTATTTCGAATTAATAAATAAAATGCATTTTATAGAAAAGTTCAACAATTTGAGCTATAGAAAACCCAAAACCGTTAATAAATAATTATAAAATAATATTAAAGCAATTAAAAAATTAAATGGATAATTTAAAAATGAATTTACTTTGAATTAATAAATTAATATGCCCTTTATAGAAAAATTCCACAGTTGAGCTACAAAAATTTAACTTTTTTATTTAATAAAAAACTATTAAAATTAATTATAACAATTAAATAGATAAATGACAAATAGATATCCAATTAAATTGTAAATTAATAAATAAAATGCATTTAAATTCATTATAAAGACAATTTCAATAATTTAAGCTAAGGAAATAAATGTTTAACAATTAAATAAAGTAACAAAAATGTATTAAATTAAATTTTAGATAAATAAATGAAAAATTCTGCAATCATTCACATTTATTTCCTTAGCTGTTCTTTGCTATATGATACACCAGCTAAAAGAACTGATAGGCTACACTGAAAAAATGGGAGATATAAGAAAATGAAAAGCATAAATACTGAAAAATTACTTTATTAAACTCTTGCAGATATATTAACAACGATAAAGAATGGCTAGTTTTAAAAGAATTTAAGCAGATAAAAAGACTTGGTAGATTGGCCAATATAGGAAACACGATCCGCTTATCTCGAGTCGAGAAATTCTCGACCAGGTAGAGGAGAAAATGATGATAAAGCACTTAAGAAATTGAAAACAACACATGTTCTCAGGCTTTTCACTCGAAGAGTCATTTGAATGAAAACAAAAAACCGCTTTTACTCAAATTAAAGCAAATTAGTGCAGCAAACATTTAACTCTGCATTAAGTGGACTCTACGATGGGCCCTATAATCGTCTGCTCCAGTTCGGCAACATTTCTCCAACGATTATTGTTTAGTATTTCCGCTGATATCTTTTGGACTGACACAAACAACAACAACAAAACTTAGTTGCATTTGTTTTGGGCCATAAAAGGTCAATTTCACAGCCGAACAAACGTGTTTTTCTCTCTTTTTTTGTTGTGTTTTGCCACGTTTTTTGTTTTAACCAGATTTAATGACAACAGCTCGAATGCTTTTAAACGCAATTTCTTTGAACTCGACGACAAGGTCGTTGATAGCCAGTCCAGATATCGAGTGCAATTTGTGTTGGCATTTGATAAGCAATTTGCTGCCTGAGATCTTTAAAGATAGCTGCTTTTCGAAATCGAACTATTTTGGTATTTTAACTGTCAGCTTTAAAGTCTCTCTCCAGACAAAACCGCCCACTAAAAGCAACAACAGTCTCTGGCAGGCCGAAGATTTGATACCCTTGACCGATTCTTCCAATAGAGCTTTGTTCAAAATTTGTAACTGAAACAGAACAAAAAACAAATACCCAACTTTCGACCCATTGTTGCTATGGCAGCTATATATAATATGGAGGTCCAATCCGACTGGTTCCAACACGTTCAAAACTGAGAGACTAGTTTACACAAAAACAGGCAAGGCTATATACTGATCAATATATATGTATATATATTTCTTCCTTAATGCATTACGCACTGCATGACATAATTACAATACCCTCTTTAGTATAGGGTATAGAAAGCCGCTCAGAGCGCAGTTCTCGTCTAGCTTTATCAACAATAACAAATTTGGTTGTTTCTGATAAGAGCCGCAAAATCGAAAGCAATTGCCACAGCAAAAAATATTGTAAACTTTTCACAATGTGTAAAATTATTAACAATTTACCTCTTTTCACGTTGATTTGGTAAACACAATTTTCTATGCCATATTACAAAAGCATGCTGGCTAATGTTTAAACAACAACAAGCGTGATTAATTAAACTAATAATAATAATAATAGTAGAAAGAGAGAAAAAAAACTCTGTTAACTGTAACAACGAGCGCGTGTCGTGAACGACAAACTGCAACTGAAAAGTGCGACGGTGCGCTGCGGCGTTGTTGACGCCAAATGGAAAATGTTTGTTGAAAATGGAAAAACTTTTGTTTGTAAGCTGTTGCCGCTTCTGCTGTTGCTGCTGCTGCTGCGCAAGCGAGACGGAAAATGGAGTAGCAGACGCAAAATGTTGCAATCATGCCCAACAGACCCACCTTTGACTTGGCGACGGACGACCCCAGCGATGGCATTTTAAATGATTTTTCGGTGTGCTGGGAATCTGTGTGGCATTTGTTTGGGGCGTCAGGTGAAAGGCAATGCAATTAATTGGCGCAGCAAACCTAAAGTACAATTGTTTTTTCTTCTTCTTCTTTACTTACCGCTCGGCCTCATTACGTACTGCTGTTTCACATGGCATTTACATTTTATAGGCAGGCCAAGAAGTTGGCGCCATAACTGTTGTTCGGTCTAGCGGAACGCATTGCGAATGGCTTAAGCCGCATTTTTTTAAAATTTACTATTCAAAGCATTTATCTAACACTTTAACTGATACTAAGTACAACTATCACTTTCGACATGTTTTTAATTTAAGTTTTACTAAGTTATTGCGAGTCTAATTATTTTTTATAATAGCTTAAAATATTTATCTGATTTACAGTTATTCAAACTATATTTTTCTCGCTATCGATAGTGTTATGTCTTCTCTAGCTATGGCTGGTCACACTCTTACTCTCGACACAATGGCGATAGTTAAAAATATTAGAAATATCGATAAGTCACTCGACTGCTATCGAAACTTAGTCGCCCGACCGCCACTTCGCCGTGAAACAGCTACTGAAGAAAATTTACTCAAGTCATCCTAACAACGAGCCAGAGTAAAATTAATATAACAATTCTAAAATGGAAACACTTCTGGGCATCAAGGGACCTGATTTTGTTATGCTAGCAGCAGACACAACTCACGCCCATTCTGTAGTCGTTATGAAAGAAGGTAAAGTATTTAGCGGCGTGCATCAGTGGCATCAGCACCGGGTTCGAGCCTAACATTCTCGCTTCATAATTTTTAGATGAGAACAAAATCCATAAGGTGGCGGATAATTTGTTAATTTCAACGGTTGGTGAGTCTGGCGACACCGAGCAGTTCACCGAGTTTATTGCGAAGAACATTGCATTGTACAAAATGCGCAATGGCTACGATTTAAGTCCCCATTCGGCCGCACATTTCACTCGCAAAAACCTGGCGGAAAGTCTGCGTAGTCGCACACGCTACCAGGTGTTTATGTTCATTGCCGGGTGAGTCCCATTGAAGTTAATTTAAATGACGCTTGATCAATAGTAAATTCTTATATCAGCTACGATCCCACTGAGGGCCCTGAACTGACATTCATTGATTATCTGGCGTCGGCACAATCTGTGAATTATGCCGGTCATGGTTACGGTAGCATGTTCTGCTCCAGCATATTCGATCGCTACTGGCATCCAAATATCACCGAGGAAGAGGCCTACGATGTGCTAAAGAAATGTGTGCTGGAAATTCAGAAACGTCTGATTGTTAACTTGAAAAACTTTAATGTGGCGGTTGTGGATAAGAATGGGGTTCGCCATTTGGATCAAATCAGTTCCAAGAGCTTAATCGATTACAATGCTGCCGCTTAATTAAATAGCCGCTAATCTTATGTTAAGCATTTTAAATGCATATTGAAGCAAAATAAAAGATTCGGATTTTGGTATGACAACAGCTGGACTATTGAATTCCAGTTAATTAATGATACATTAAAATAAATGAGCTGTTGTACACATGACCAGCAATTCCTATTGATGTTCCACAAGCTTGCTTAAAGCTTAAGTTCATATTTTAAAGTTAAATGAAGCAAGGGTGGTTTTATTTAAGTTTTTATATTATATTTAGCCCACATATTGAATACTGTCATTTTCGCAGTTTGCTGTTCAATTAATCGTCCGATGTTTTCTATCGACTATCGATATGAATCGATCGATATGTTGGAAAGCGCCAGTCATTTGGCATTCACCCAGAACGACGACAGTCGCCTTATCAACTGCAATTGGTTTACACTTCATTGCCATTTCACAACGCATTAATATATATTGGAAAATATAAAATGCAAGCACCGCCGCCCGAGCACTGTCCTGGCGTGGAGAGCGAACAGGCCGGCCTGGTCAGCGCCTGTGCCGGCTGCCCCAATCAAAGCATTTGCAGTGATCCCAGCAAGAAACTTGAGGATCCCGGCAAGGCGCTGGTTGCCGCTGCCATGAAGGATGTTAAGCAGAAGCTGCTGATTCTCTCCGGCAAGGGAGGTGTGGGCAAGAGTACGGTTACCACGCTGCTGACACGCTACTTGGCACGCAGTTACCCCGATAACAATTTTGGCGTCTTAGACATTGATATTTGTGGGCCATCGCAGCCGCGTCTGCTGGGCGCACTGGGCGAGAATGTGCATCAATCCGGCTCTGGCTGGTCGCCGGTGGGCATAGACGACAATGTGTGCCTAATGTCCATTGGTTTTCTGCTGGGCTCTGTGGATGATGCTGTCATATGGCGCGGTCCCAAAAAGAACGGCATGATACGACAGTTTCTCAGCGAGGTGGACTGGGGTAATCTGGATTTGCTTTTGCTGGACACGCCGCCGGGCACATCGGATGAGCATTT
Source organism: Drosophila montana (assembly GCF_035044405.1). Taxonomy (NCBI): domain Eukaryota; kingdom Metazoa; phylum Arthropoda; class Insecta; order Diptera; family Drosophilidae; genus Drosophila; species Drosophila montana. The sequence continues at coordinate 74,013 of NW_026998165.1, read as the reverse complement.
GTCCGTGGTCTCGTATTTGCGAGATGACAACGCGCCCGAATCTTTGCACGCCATTATTGTGACCACGCCGCAGGAGGTGGCGCTGCTGGACGTGCGTAAGGAGATTAATTTTTGTAAAAAGCAACGCATACCCATCCTGGGCGTCATTGAGAACATGAGCAGCTTCCGCTGTGGACACTGCGGCAACAGCTCCGAGATCTTTCCCGCCAAAACGGGCGGCGCAGCGGCCATGTGCACCGAAATGGATGTACCGCTGCTCGGCTCCTTGCCGCTCGATCCGCTCGTGACACGCTCCTGCGATGCCGGCGAGGACATAACAGCCATGCGCAACGAGACCACCGAAGCGCTGGCCACCATATGCAGCAAGATCATGAGCAGCTTTTAGTCTAGTTTATTTTTAATTATGATTTGTACTGTTTATTAAAGTTATGCGTATAGATATTGTTAATATTAATTATGTTATTTTAAGATGGCTCCTAGGCATTTATGGGCGCTGCGGCGGCTAGCGGACTTTGAATGGACAGCTCACTGGCGCCAGCGACCACTTCATTGACACTAATCTCCTCCTGCACCACATGCGAGATCGCTGTGCTCTCGAGCCGCGGCGCAAAAGTTGTATCCCGGCCGCACATTCTAGATATTTCCGACTGCAACTGTTGCTGCGTTGCCTCCAGCTCGCCGTTTGGTGCGGCGGGGCGCAGCGTCACATCCTCCATTTGCGTGGAAGTGATACGTGGCTGTGTTGGCGGCGGCAATGGATCTGGCGGATGATTCACCAGGGTAACCGAATCTGTGCAATCATCAACCTTATAAATGCCCACCAGATAGTTGGACAGCTCGAACATATTCACGCGCAGCGAGACAATTATAAACTGGGCATTCTTGGTGCGCTCCTAAAAGAGAGGGCAAGTTGTAGACGAAGCAAATTTGTGCCGGCAGCAGCAGTTCTTACCTTGATATAATGGCCTACAATGGACACGTTTTTAAAGTCCAAGGCGGCATCGATCTCATCCATAAAATACAAAGGCGATGGCTTATAATAATGCAAGGCAAAGACCAAGGCGAGCGAGGAGAGCGTCTTCTCCCCGCCAGATAAATTCGAGATGTATTTCCAGCTTTTCTTGGGCGGACGCACAGTGAACTGTACGCCCTCGGTGAATGGATCCATGGAGTCAACCAGCTCCAAGTCAGCATCGCCACCCAGCGTTATCATGCGATACATTTCCTTTAGCTTGCGCGTGATTATGTTGAAGCCCTCCATGAATTCCGTATAGCGACGCTTGCGCACCTCCTCGTACTTGTCGCGCATCTCGTTACGTTTCGAGGTGATGTCCTCGAGGACACGCACGCGATCCAAATAAACCAGACGCTTGTCCGTGAACTCCTTGATGAAGCCCAAATTAGGCTTAGTTTTCAGCTGTTCCTCAAGCAGCGTTTGCTTGTACTGCATGTCCTCCAGATTATTCGCCTCCAGCTCCTCCTCGTTGAGCGTCTTGAGCGGTGCCGGCGGCTCTGTTTCGCCGGGTATTTCATTCAGCTTTAGCGGCTTCAGCTGCGCCTGCCAGCGCGGTATATCCGATTTCACCTCGTTCATCTTGGCTGCAGCCGCCTGCAGCTTGGTCTCAATCTCAATGCGTGCCAGATTCCGTTGATTCTCCTGCTTGTTCAGCTCATCGATTTCCTTCTTAATGTCCGATGATTGCGACTTGGCGTTGCCGATGGCCTCCTCGGCCTTAGAAGCTTCCTCCTCCAGCTCATTCTTGCGCTCCTGACACTGCTGACGCTCCTCGTTGAGGGCGCGCAGCTTGTCCTCCGCCGTTTTAATATTCTCCCGCAGATTATTGTTGTTATTCTTGAGACGCTCAATGCTGCGCTCCGCGGTGGTCAGCGCAACATTCAGGCTTCGCACATTGCCGGCCAGCTTCTCGATCTGACTGGTTGTCTTCTTCAGCTTGGCCTCCACGGGCTTCACTGTATTCGAGCGCAGCATATCGTATTCGGCCTGCACTTCACTTATCTGACTGGACATGGCCTGCTCCTTTTCCACGCGCTGCTGCAGATGCTCTGCGGCACGCTTTATGTGCGCCTCGTGCTCCTTGACGGCACCCTCATCTGTGGTATGGGCCTGCATGCGTTTGCGCTGTGCCTCGCATTGTTTGAGGCTGCTGGCCATCTGCTGCTCCTGCGATTTGATGCTCACCGTGAGACGCTTTTGTTCCGTTTCACTGCGCTGGAGATTCGTTTGCAGCGTTTGTATTTCATACTCCAGGCGCCCCTGTTGCTCCTGGCAGTAGTTGATGCGTGTCTGCAGCTCCTCGGCCCGCACCTGCATATCCTCCAGTGCTTGCTGCGATATCAGTGAGCTGTCTGCCGATTCGGCGGTCTTGGTGCGCACCTGGGTGCCCATTTTGCCGCGCACAGGTCTATTGCCGCCGCCGGACATGGTGCCCGCCTGCTCAATAATCTCGCCACGCAGCGTGACCACACGAAATCGCTCCCGGCCGTAGGCAATGCGTGAACCCTGCTCCAGATCCATGGCTACCAGAGTGTTGTGCAGTGCCATATAAAAAGCGGTCTTGACGCGCTCATCCTCCACCTGCACCAGATCATAAAGACGCGGCACGTTCTCAGGACTATTTCCAATTATATTATTATATTCAATAATGTAACAATTCTAAGTAGTTAACTTTTCGAACTCACGTGTTGATGCGATGCGACTTGCTGCGCCAATGCTCCATGCGATTGAGGGGTATAAAATTGGCGCGACCCACATTATACTGTTTGAGAGCCTTAATGGCAGCTGTGGCGGTATCGTATGTATCCGTCACAATATTATCGAGGCGTCCGCAGGCCGTGGATATGGCTATGTCATACTTGGCATCAATGCCGCCCAAATCACCCAGGCGCCCAAGTATGCCCGGTATTTTGCCTTCCGCCTTCATGCGCATCAAAAAGTCCAGGACTTTGTCGTTGGAGCGTTGCGCTTGCATATTGGAAGAGCGTTCATTGATCTGACAAGGAAAAGGAGCAATTATAAGCCAAATAAATACAGCTGTAATCAGATAGCGCTACCTCTTCGCGCAGCTTGCCGCACTGCATGGCCAGGTTGCGTTCCTCCTTGGCCAGCTTTTCCACCTCGGCAGACTTGGTCCGTGTCTCCTGCTGCAGCTGAGGCATATTTGTACGAAGCTCCTCCAATTTGGTGGTCATTTCTTGTAGGCTCTGCTGTGCCAGTTCGTAGGAGCTCTTGAGTGATTCATATTTGCGCGCTTCGGTGGTTTCCACTTGCTTTAGTATCTTCAGCTTGGACTCGTGCACCTGCAGCTCCTCGCGTGCCGTATTGACGGCCTCCTTGAGTCCAATTAGCTCATCGCTGCACTTGAGACGCTTTTCGGTCAGCGGCTCGGATTGCTCCTTGAGCAGCGTCAGCTGTTTCTCCAGCTCCTCGTTCAGTGTGAGCTTCTCCTTTTCCAGGCGCTCCAATTTATGCTGGCATTCTTCAATCTCCTTGGCATTCTTCTCCGGCAATTTATGCAGCTCTTCGAGTTCCTTTTCATTTTTATCAATTTGCGCCTTGTCCTTTTTGCGCTGTTTGTTTGTGTTCTCCATGGCGCTCTGGACCTCTGTGTAGCTACGCTCCGCGCCCACCAGCTTCTTCTTGATGTCCTCGCGCTGCTTGACCAGCGCCTCGTAGGCCCTGCAAATGAAAATGGCAAATGTGAGTCGAAGGATTTGGTTTGTGCCGCACCAGAAACCCACTCAATTTCCTTGCGTACAATTAGCTCCTTTTCGGCACGCTCCTTTTTGAGGGCATCGGTACCCTCGTCATGGGTTTTCAGCTCCACGCTGCACTGCTCATGCTCCTTGGTATACTCCTCCAGCTTCTGCTTCTTAATGCTTATGTACTTCTGGGTCACCCAGTTCTTGGTGCGCATGAATTCATTCTCCTTGCGCAAATACTCAACGGCCTCATTGAATGGCTGCTCCAGATCCTTCATTTCACGCTCAGCGAGCTTGCAACGATTATGCTTCTCCGTACGATCATCTGTCAACTGATCCACACGCTGATTGATCTGCTGCAGCGGTCGTATATAGCGCTGTGTCCCAATTATGTCCTCCAGGTACTCCAGCATGCCCGTTTCGTTCTCGTTCTGACCCTTAGTCTTCATCATGGCTATGGACTCCACCTCGCCCTGCAGTATAAGAAAACGATTGTGCTCCAGATCCACATGATGCTTCTTCAGCAGCTTGGCCACATCCTTGAGCTGGGCACGTTGATTGTCTATCTGATAATAGGACGAGTTATCCGACATGGCTGTGCGGCGCACATAAAACTGTGAGCCCGCCACCGGGTCACTCTGGCCATCGCCCTTGTCCACCACCAACTCAAAGTGTACAGCCACCGAGCAGCTGTTCAGATTGGGATGAGCCTTGGAATTGTGTATCAATGTTGAGAGTTTCTTGCAACGGATGCGATTGGCTCGACAGCCAAAGACAAACATCATTGAGTCAATGACATTGCTTTTGCCGCTGCCGTTGGGGCCAATAATCGCGGTAAAGGAATGATGAAATGGACCCAGCTCCACCTCGCCGGCATAGCTCTTGAAATTGTAATTGACAATGCGCTTTATGATCAGACGCGGCCCGACGCTCTCCATGGAGCAATGCGGCGGCACCGGCGGCGGTATGTATATATCACCGATGCGTGTGCCGCCCTCCTCATCGTCAAAGATCAGCGCCTCGTCGAGGGCGTCCAGTGCGGCGGCATCCGCTGCCTCCTGCTGGGCCTTCATCTGCTGCTGTTGTGTTAGGCGTGCGGCGCCGCTGGTGCGACAGCCACCGCGAGCCTGTGGCGTACCCAGGCTGGGTCGCATTTCGCTAACAAAATTCTGTCACAATAACGAGAGAAACTATTTAAAATCCTTAAAACAGTTCGCGTCTCCTGGCGCTAAAATAAAATATGACGCTACGGCACGGTTGCATGTGCTGAGTTATGCCTCTAGCGGCATTTACGCTAACTAAAACTCACCGAGTTTAAAGCGAGTTGGCAGCGCTGCGTGCAAATAAACGTTTTTTTTCGTTGCAATTCAAATGCACAGTTCAAATTGAATTACAAATTCGGTAATTAATGTAGAAATATTTTTTGCTTGTTACTCTAAACGAAACTGATTGCAATTCAGCAATTACAGTTAAATGTGTAAAATGTGAGCTCGTAACTAGAGTACTGGCGCAAGGCTACTTTTATTTTAGTATTTAACTGAAAGTTGAGAAAGTCATGCTGCATTAACGATAAGCGATAAGAAATTATGCACTCTATTTAGAATGTAAACAATATCGTGGAGTAGCGGCAGTCGATAATTATGTTTACACTGATTTTTAAAACAAACAAAGTTCTGAGCAAACTTTCACACGCAAATCTGGCATATTATTTATTTATTTATTTGAAGCACCATAAATAATTGCATGTACAATTAGAAGGAAAAGTATTCATATAAAAAGACTAACTCAATGCCCGCTACTCAACGAAAGAGAGCTTTCTCCCGCGCCGGGCACTACAGCTATGCTACATATGTATAAGCTTTGATATATATGGCCTGGTCTGCAGCGCCCATGGCTTCAGTTTGTTTCGGTCTTCAGCAGCTGCGGTCGCTGCGCACGCGCAACTTGAATTAGTGTACACGCCGGTCGAAATTTCGTATTTTCAAATAAAACAAATAAAAAACAAAAAAAGAACTGGAAATCAACATAAAATGCTGCGCCCGCAGGGAAATTCAAATAACCGAACGGGTTTCACAGTCAAGGTCGACGCTCACAAACGAAACCGTTATGGGCGCTGCACATTAACAGCTATGCAAAAATCGATGGCACTTATTGTTGTTGGTTTTGTGGTCATCTTCGTGATTATGTCGTCGCATGCTACAAGCATTGGTAATTTTTCCCGCTCTCTCTCTCTCTCTTTCGCTCTTTTGTTTGACACCAAATTTACTACCTGATTTTGATTGGGTGCGTTTTGCTGTTGTTGTTGTCTTTGGCATGCGCAGGCGCATGCGCGCGCTTTGGGTGTGAAAGTTGTTGATCTGTTTGTTACATAATCAACTGGGGGCCGTCGCCTGTGCATTGAACCCCAAATGACAGTTGCTGAAAATTTTCCTGACCCCCCGTTTAACCAAGCTTTGGCAACAAACAAAAAAATGCTTTAACTGTTACTTTCTAAATGCTGCAGCTGCCACTTCGCACACACACACACAAACACAAACACTGATTTCTATACACGCAATCCGCACACACACACACACATACAAAATCTTGAGATCGCATCTTGCATTTTACACACACGCGTCGCTTGCCCAATCGCTTGAGTTACGATCTGCTCCAGCTATGCCGCCAAATCAACTGTGCGTGTGTTTATTTGTGTGTGTGTGTGAGTGTTGCAAACGCAATTGACTTGCTGCCACCAAAATTGGCTCGGACACAGGGGCGTAGCCAAGCATCTATTAAAAGCCCCCCACTTGGCACCTCGAAGATTTGCATATTAAAAACAAACTATTTCCAAGAAAAATATTATTGCAATAGATTACATCTATAAGCTCCAGGTTAGCTTGGAAATAAGATCAGCAGATTTTGTAATCAAATTTTTAGTAATTAATCTAATTTGTAAGTTTAAAAAAAAAATTGCAAAATGTAATTTGATTTATTGCATCGCCTTTGCTTTTTTAATGTAGTGTTTTCCTTTACAGTGAAAACTCTCGTGAGTGGACACTTCACACTTCCAGTCTTTCCACAAAAGTGAGTTTCTTCTAGCAAAATCTGAATTCATTCAAGCGGATGTCTCAAGACTTTTACAAAACATTATAAAGTTGCCTTTTACTTGGGGTTTTTTGCGCTTTACTTATAACTTTAATTTTGTTGGCTGTACGAATATTCATTGTACGAGAAATAGTTTCAAATAGGGAAATTCGTGCGAGAAGATTCCGTCCTTTTTGAGTTTGTAGAGAGCATTGGGTTGGTTACCGTTCATATGGATATTATTTTATGTCTAAAATTATACAACCAAATCGCGTGTAAATTTTTGAAGTCAAAATTTGTCACGTAACGTGTGTCACGTCAGGTATGCCTTGTTTCGAAAACTAAAGAGAATATAATTACAATTTAATTATAAATTTATATCAGTTAATATACAAATAAATTCGTGAGCAAGTCAAAGACTTTTTGTAGATTGTCGTTTTTGATAGACGCCAATGAAAAATCTTGTTGCTTTTTCGTCACATAAAGATTCAGTAAATATTTGGATATATATATCCTACTGACGGCTATAAACTTTTAAACAAACACATATTGTTACTTAACATTACAGTTTGCAAAACGACATTTGAATTATTCTTTCTCTCACAATTATTATGTGCGTAGCCCTGTATTTACACATAATATATCTTTCATCCGCTGCTACAAACTTAGGACCTAGCTCTTGCCGTACATAAACTCAGCACTCCATTGTAGCCCCTCGCCGGGCTGATATGGGCTGCGTGATCTAGGCGCTAGCCAAGATTATTGCAGCAATGGCCAAACCCCCCTGCCAAATGTGGACGTGAGCAGCTCGTTTTTTCTTTTTTGGGTCAACGTATTAATTAGTTTTGGCGGTAATTAGATATGAAGCTATCTCACACACGACCTGCTTTGCAGACAATGCCAACGAACCGGAGCGGGAAGCGGGTGCCGGAGGCAATCACAGTCGACATAGACGCTCCAGCTCAAGCGCTGTCTGCATGCACGATGCACGCTTCTATCGCAATCCCAATCGGCCGGTGCACAAGATTTGGACGAACAGCGAGTGTGCCAAGTATTTTTTGTGCCTGGACGGCGAGGTGTTTGAGTTCAAGTGCTCCGAGGGTCTGCTGTTCGATGTGGTGCGACAGATTTGTGACTTTAAGGCGAATGTGGATAATTGTGATATTAGCGCTGAGACGCCGGCGCCCAAGCCGCTGCTCGAGATGGCCGACTGTGCGGATGAGACACAGCTGGGCTGTGCGGATGGCACCTGTCTGCCGCAAGAATACTTTTGTGATGGCTCCGTCGACTGTCCGGATGGCTCCGATGAGGGCTGGTGCGATGTGGAGCATGATCCGAATGCGGCTGGTGCCTGTGATCCGCGCAAATGTCAGCTGCCGCATTGCTTCTGTTCCAAGGATGGCACCCAAATACCGGGTAATCTGCAGGCGCAGACTGTGCCACAGATGATATTGCTGACCTTCGATGATGCCATCAACCATGACAACTGGGAGCTGTTCTCCAAAGTGCTGTTTACGGCAAATCGACGCAATCCGAACGGTTGTCCCATCCGGAGCACTTTCTATGTCTCGCATCCGTATACGAATTACCAGTATGTGCAGAAACTCTGGAACGATGGACACGAGATTGCGGTCCATTCGGTGACGTAAGTCTTGGAGCTAATTAAAAAATCTCAGCTACAATTGAATTTCTTTCTCTTTGCAGTCATCGCGGTCCAGAGCTTTGGTGGTCCAAAAATGCCACCATTGAGGATTGGTTTGATGAGATGGTCGGCCAGGCGAATATCATTAACAAATTTGCCAATGTGCGCATGGAGGAGTTGCGGGGCATGCGTGCACCTTTCCTGCGCGTCGGCTGGAATCGTCAGTTTCTCATGATGAAGGAGTTTGGTTTTGTCTATGATGCGTCCATGGTGGCGCCGCACTCGAATCCACCACTGTGGCCGTATACGCTGGACTTTAAGATGCCGCACAGCTGCCTGGGTGCCAATCAGAATTGTCCGACGCGCAGTTATCCGGGCATTTGGGAGATCGTTATGAATCAGCTGGAGGCGGGCGCTGGCGAATACACATGCGGCATGGTCGACAGCTGTCCGCCGCATCTAACTGGCGAGGATGTGTATCGCATGCTCACGTACAATTTTAAGCGTCATTATCTAAGCAATCGTGCCCCATTTGGATTATATTTTCACTCCACGTGGTTCAAGAAAATTGACTATTTGAATGCCTTTCTGGTGAGCATCAAACTCAGTTCTTGTCTTGAAAATTTGTGTGATTAAGGCCGTCTCTTGCAGAAATTTTTAGATGACATGCAAAAGTTGCCGGATGTGTACTTTGTGACCAATCAGCAGGCCATACAATGGATGCGCAAGCCCACGCCCAGCAATCAGCTGCATCAATTCGAGCCCTGGCACTGCCAGCCCAAACAGCTGGAGCCACACGAGCAGGTCTGCCAGATGCCCAACGTTTGCAAGGTGCGCAGTCGCGTGCTTCAGGAGGATCGCTATTTTTATACGTGCATGGAGTGCCCGGCACAGTATCCCTGGATACGCAACGAATTTGGTCTAGAATAGCCAATTGTTTAGTTTTAAATTGTATTTATGTTTCATATTTTTCATTAATTTAAATGTTTGCAAAACGTATTTTTATAAACCTTTGTACGCGAACTTTCCTTAGCCTAAGCCTAGCCAGCATATCCTTTTACTGCGTGATAAAGGGATTGGCTATGCTTTCGACGCCGTCCTGCGGACAGATGAGCACTAGCGCTGTGCCGCGGCATACAACAAGACCGAGACTGCGTGTTGAGTCTTCGGTCAGTTTGTAGGGCTCGTCCGAATCACGCAAATACTCCACGGTGTTGTCTAGCACCAGATTTAGGAGGGCATCGTAACCTTTTAGTATGCCGGACGCCTCGCGACCACCAGCGAATTTGACGCGTATTTGCTTCTCCAGATATTTGGATAGATCCAGAATAGACTCCTTGCGGCGCTTCTCCTTTCCATCGTTGTTGCCACCTGTCTAGGAAGCGATAAGCAACTAAATATATTATCTATATAATTGTTTAATTACTTTTTTACCTTTTTATCAGCCATTTTATCTTAATCGTTTGCCGGTTTCACAAACCAGCACAATGTTTATTTATCGATATCGATAGGCAGCGTTACAGCGTAGCCACATTAAGTGTCGGCAATCGATACTTTGCAATGATAGTCCATCAGTATTTTTTTGATTGTTTTATCGGAATTAAAAAAATACTAGCATCAGAGGGCCGTCCAGCGATACATCGATAAATTCGAATTTTAAATAAAAAATTAAATATATTAATTTTTATTTGGTGTAATATTATATTATTTTTGAAATAAATGTATAGAGATTAAAAGCCAAATGCATATGCTGTTGCACTCAGTACACCTAGTCGAAAAATTAAATTAATCGACTGTGACAGCAACTATCGATGACGTATTATATTAATGACATCGTAAGCATTTCATCTCTAGGGCACACTCCATTTTGTTTTCTCACGATACCGATACCGACACGACGCTTGAGAATAGTTTTTTGTACAAAAAAGTCGTAATTTATTAGTATTAAACCGAGCGACTTTTCTTATTCAAGTGTTTAAAGCTAAGTTCATATAATGGGTCGTAAAAAGAAGAAGGCCTCCAAACCCTGGTGCTGGTATCCTTTTTAAATAAATCAAATGAAAATTTTACAGTTCTCGTTTCGCCTTTACGTGTGCGCTGCGAGCCTCGCTAAAAAAAATTTGTATCTACTCACGCACACACACATACTTATGCATTTATATAATGACGAGTGTTGTTGTGGGAGTCGGTAACGCCGAAAAACTACAAAAAAAATCTTGTTCTTTCCTTAACCCATATAACTAACTAACTTAGGTACTGCAATCGCGAGTTTGACGATGAGAAAATTCTCGTGCAGCATCAGAAGGCGAAACACTTCAAGTGTCATATATGCCACAAGAAGCTGTATACCGGTCCGGGCCTCTCCATACATTGCATGCAGGTGCATAAGGAAACCGTGGATAAGGTGCCAAACTCGCTGCCAAATCGCTCCAACATTGAAATTGAGATATTTGGCATGGACGGCATTCCAGCGGAGGATTTGCGTGATCATGAGCGTCAAAAGAATGGCGGCAAATCCGACTCGGATGATGATGAACCGGCTGCCAAGAAGAAAGTTGAATGTGAGCACCAAAATTGTGCAACAAATTATTTAAATCACTGGCTGCAAACCATAAAGTAAAAAAAAAAGATATCGTCTGAAACTACAAATTGCAATTGCGGTTCGTGCATTGTTTGCAGCCTTGCTTTAAATACATACATTTGAATTGTAGCTTCCAAACATATTTTAAATCAGTCCAATTCATTCAGCTACAAGACTCCTGCCGTTTGTTTTAAGTGTCTCATATCATCATCTTCCTTGCAGATCCCATGTCTGTGCCGCCGCCCATGATGATGCCACCCAATATGATGCCGCCACATATGTTGGGTCAGTATGGCATGGGCATGATGCAGCATATGCCGCCATTGCCTCCATACCCGATGCCAATGATGCCGCACATGATGCCACCGCGACCCATGTTCTCAGCAGCAATGGCAACCACCTCAGCGGCAGCTGCCGCAGCAGCCGTGCATCATCATCAGCAACAACAGCAGCAGCAACATGCCGCTGCCATGGCCCAGCAGAAACCCACGTTTCCGGCATACAGGTTGGGCTTAAATAAATACGTTGTTTGTGCGGCCATAATGTATTATGTATTATGTTTTTGCAGTAACGCCACCATAAGTGCTCCACCTACCACCAATAGTGCTGGTGTAGGCGGTGGTGCGGCGTCAAACGCTGCGCCCGCGCTTGCACCCGATCTACACAATCAGGGACGCCCGCCAAATGCGGCCAATTCGAGCAGTAGTGGTGGCAGCGGCGGCAATGGCAGCGTTGTAGCCGCAGTTAGCACAAAGATAATGCATCCGGCGGAGGATGCCAGCCTGGAGGAGTTGCGCGCACGACAGCCCAAGTATCAGGCGCGTGTAGCTGCCGGATTGGTTGCAGCCGCTTCAGCGCCCAAAAACAGCAGTCCAACCATGAATAACAACGGTAGTGGTGTTGCTGGTATTGTTGGCATTGGTGGCATCGGTGGTGGAAGCGGAGGCAGCGCTGCCTCATCAATGCCTTCAACGCCGCCACCGCCTTCACTGTCCGGCATATCGCCAACGGGCAGCTCTGCCGCCGCAAACGCAATCGCTGTCAGCACGGCCATCTCCAAGGCACAGGAAGTGAGTTCTTATCATAGTTATAGAAACCATAGTCAATATAAATGAGCAGACGCAGACGCACAGACACCGACATGGACTTGTACAAAAGACAAAAACACACAGACACACAGACATTGCGAAACACTTGCAACATTTAATATACATATATATACATTTATATATATATATATATATGCATTACAATTCAGATGCAGATCTACAAAATTTGCTGAGACTGTGTCGTGTTTGACGCGTTGTGCATTTTAACAATTCCAATTATAAATCCACGCAACTATACGCTGGACATTATATAGTTTTATTTTTCTTATTATCGCATATGAAGCGACTTTTGGTTCAATTATTTTTGCAATTTCGAAGAATGCGTGCACGACCACAGAAAACGGCCGACAATGGAACACGGAAAGAGTTATACAAAAAAAAAAAAAGAAAAGAAAAGAAAAGAAAAAGAAAACAACATAAAAACCAGATTAACAATTTAGCATATAGTATGATATATGTCTGTACAATTTTTTAATTAAACATACAAATTAATGGCAACAAAACTGAACGGCGGCTTTCAATTTTAACACCAAGTTAAGTCAATTTAAGATTTTAAGAACAGCAACAAAAAAAAAACAAAATAAAACTAAAAAAAAATATTGCAGCGGCGAGCGCGCATTTCGAATTTGCAAAGATATATACATATATCTGAACTGTGATCACAGTTCAGAATGCCTAGCGAGAATCTTAAGTTTCTGCTTGGTTTAAAACAAAATACTTCCCAAATTTATTTACAGACCGCCGCCCTGGTGGCCGTGGCACAGGCGCACGCGCACGCACAGGCTGCGCAGGTGGCACAGGTACAGGCCGCGCACGCGCACGCCCACCACATGCAGGCCCAGGTGCAGGCGGCTCAGGTGGCTCAAGCCGTTGCTGTGCAGCAGCACCAGCAGGCTCAGGCTCAGGCGCAGCAGCAGCAGCAACAACAACAACAGCAGCAGCAGCAGCAGCAGCAACAACAACATCAGCAACAGCAGGCACAGCAACAGCATCATCAACAGCAACAACAGCAACACCAGCAACAACAGCAACACCAGCAACAACAGCAACACCAGCAGCAGCAACAACAACAAGCGGCGGCCCAACAACAACAGCAACAGGTCAAACAACTGGAAGATCTCAATCGTGCTGTCATGCTGCAACAACTGCAGGCGGTGCGTCAATCCGGAAATCCTGGCGCAGCTGCAGCGGCGGCTGCTGCCGCTGCCGCGGGGCTGGGCATGGTAAGTGTTAAACTGTGGCCAGCGCTCTGTACAGCGCTCGCTGCCAACAACGACATCTTTTCCAATTTGACTAAAATCCTTGAATGCTGTATCTCTCAATTTTCTCAAAGAAACAAAAAAATAACTACTTTTAACTCGTTCTCTATAACGGTGACAACTATTGTACCCAACCATTCAGAATGTTTGGGTCTGGCCACTTTAACTGTAGCGGCTAGTATCGATTTCTACTATTTTTTTGACCCTGCAGTGTAGAGCTCATCCTCATCATTGTCACAGCTCATTTGCAATTCATTTAATTTAAAGCGCAGATATAGATGAGTCATTAAAATCTGAACTTTAAACAAAGGTTGTATACGAATGAGAATTGATCGACAATTGTTATAGTTATAAAACTGTTTGCGAGACAAATATTTGCCTCTAAAGATAACTCCAATTACAGTTTACATAAATCTCTTTATTATTTAAAAACAATTATTCTCTAAAAAAATGTTTCTCAAATGTGATAATCTGTGGTAAACCTCTTTCTTTTATATTCTTGTACATTTTCTATAATGGAGATTATATTTTCCCTATATTTTGTCTTTAAATTTAAATTGAAATTAATTAACATATTTACTACAACTCTAATAATTCCTTTCTTGGGTTTTAGTATTGTACAAGTAAACATTTATATTTTCAATACTTTCTATCTTAATGCAATTCTTACTATAGTAATTTTTATTATCATGCAAAATGATATATTATCTCGAACTATCTATTAAGTCGAATTCTACATCTGTTTGCTTTTTCATTTACTTTTCCCTAATTTTTTGGAGATCTCTTTAATGTCATTAGATTTGATGACATTGACAAAATTTCTTTTCCTGGATCTATCAACTTCTGCTCGTATACAACCCGCTTAGGGTATTCGGGGCTGCATAAACTGTTCCTAACATCTACCTCTTAAGTATTCCACCTAAGCCCCTATTTCCTTCGCACATTAAAAACTTAGTCGAGCTCTAGCACAGTGACCATCTATTCTAATAGTGACAATATTCTAAGTAAACAAAAAAAATCTATACATATATCAATTTGAAAAGAATCTAATGTTGCAGTAACAAAATTAAAGTTAACATTACAATTGCAGTGCAGTACAGTTGAGTGTTGATAAACAAAATGCCAGTTGCAGGGCCGACAAACAGTTCTATACTACAGTATGTATTTTTGTACACTTCACTTTTCATTAAAAAAAAAATAAAACAAACAAACAAAAAAGTAGCCCCAAATGCGAATTACGAAAGATAAGTAAATGCCAAAATTCCATTATAATATGATATGTATACAATACTCGTAATCGTACTCGTACATTACTGTACTTACTATGCAAGTATTACTCGTAGTAGTCTAAGCAAGTTCCTTCCAATAAAAAATAAAAAAAAGAACACCCATCCATCCACCCCCCAACAACATAAGCATACTTACATACCCCACATTACAAACATTTACCCACCTAACCACTCCAACCAAAATGTTCCCCATCGACTATGATATCTATAGTGATAATGGTAATGCAAATGAAAGTTCCATAGTACGTACTGCCTTGCAAGCACATTAACGTTAAACGTCAACGTAAGCGTTAACGTCACGTAACGTAATGTTGAGAGTTATTAACTATGCAAGCCATGTAAGTACATTTTGTATAATTAATTCTATTAAAATTACTTTGAACTTGTCGTAATGGTTGCTGCGTTGGTTGGTTAATTGATTGATTGATTGATTGGTTGGTTGATTGATTAATTCATATCCACACAAAAAAAAAAAAAATACTACACACAGCATTAAATATATAATATATTTAAATGTATTGATATCTATTTAAAAACACACACACACAGAACATACACACACTCACACACAACAAATCTATTTAATCTAAATGTTTTTTATCTGTAAATTGTACAATGTATTTCCATACCTTCGTATCCTACACAAATTATTACACACATTTTTTCATCATCTATGTTATACCTCTAAGCGCAACAGACTCCTCTGTGCTCGTACATCCTCCTTCTCTCTATCTCGCTATACATACCATATATATATATATATATATATATATGAATATATATATCTCATCAAAACTAACACTTTTAGTTGTTCTATCCAGAAATTGTACACTTTACAAAATACACCTAGAGCTGGTACCATCTGCGCTTTTTATACTACACAATGTTGCAGTACAATGCGATTTTGGTATATTTCCGAAATATTAGATTCATTTTTACTGTAAATCGAAAAAAATGCCCTTGTTTGCTCGCATCTTTCTAACTGTCCTGGAATAGAGCTGAAAAACGAGATACATTTTAAATACCAGATTATTCTTATTTATTTTTAATACATTTTTATTATTTTTTACATTTATTTTTAAAATTATATAGTTCATTTACAAATTAGTCGTATCCTTTTTTATAGGTGCTTTTTTTTTTAATTTTGTGCACTCGCCCTTAAAGCGTTTTAATTAGGGGTACCCACTGTTTGAATAATATATATTTTAAACCTGAGATCAATACTTTTATTATACATTAAGCTTATTAAATTGTTAAACCATTTTTGGTGGTGCTCATAATTTTTATTACAAATCAAAATTTCGTTAAAGAACTCGCTGTCGAATACATTTTTTTATGTATCAATTTTTTTAAAATTATTTTGGATTATAAATTAGTTAAGTATTAAAATTGATTATCCAAACGTTGGTTCTTCAGCTCTATTCCATAAACATTACTAACAGTATTACACAGTTATACCTATATTACGCCTCGTGGCGACCACGCCCACCATATCATAGCTAAGTATAAAACAAAAACTATACCTAACTATAAACAACGATTTAAAGTATTGGAAGTTGAACTCGACAAACGTTGCCTGCCTGGTTAGTAACAGATTTGGTTTTTTTTTTTGTTGAAATCTCTTAACGCAAGACAAATATGTATGTATCCAAAATCCAACTATTATTATTATAATTTGTCTTTTAATTTGCTTTTTATCTGTACTATAAACATAATATTGTTCAAAAATCATTTGCGAAATGAACGGCGCGCGAGAGAAACTCTCTCATGAATTGTTTTGCCAAAGTGTTTTTTAAGGTCGAGATCGTAACGTAACGATCGGCCTGCCCTCCCCCATACCTACTCATCGTCGTCAGTTCAGTTTCCGAATTGTAAGTACGTTTCTTTTTTAACCAACAATTTAATTTTCTATCATAATATCTATATTTATTTTCAAATATGTATTTATTTATATTTATTTTTTATGATAGTTTTCTAATTAAAAAACAAAAGCAAATTGTTTGCCACAAACAATATAAAAAGGAGAAAAGTTGCTCTCTTTATCTGTCTCTCTCTCTCTCTCTATATATATATATATATATATCTCATTGTAACATTGTAATGCGATGCAAAAGTTTCGACAACAACAACAACAACAACAACAACACACAACAGAACACACATCTATTTTATTCATTTAAAGAATAAGTACGCAAAAACCAACTTATTATTAATATACTCCAAATACCAACAAGAAAATCAAAACAAAACAAAAAAAAAATCCATAATTAATAACAACTTAGCTAATTTTGTGTACAATGGCTTCGATATACACACCCAACACGTCCATCAGAATGCAACTAAAACACTTTAATTCTACCTCTCTTCCATGCTCTTCTGTATCTTTACGCAACGCCCATCTGGTCCACAATCTGCAGATGCAATTGCCTGGTCATATGCAGCTAATGCAGCCAATGCTGCGACCCGGAACTGTAGCCATTGGACCTCACGGCGCCCTGATAGGTGGTAACATGCTGCGTCCTGGTCCGATGCCCGGCATGCCAGCAGGTGAGTACACTCCATCAATCTGTTGGTAACTGACAGGCTGACTGATTGATTGACTTACTGACTAACTGATGGGTGATGAACGCACAGCCGTAAAGATCTGTGAACATTATTTTGAAGATCTTCTGAAGATCTATCCAAATGAAAATGATGGTCAAAGTCTGAGAAGGTGAATCTTCAGGTTTCGTCAAGTTCAAATTCGTGTTCAATTCCACCGCCACCAACTTTGTATGAATCTTTCCATGCGGCTTAAGACTCTTTCCCAACATCCTTATAAAAGTTTATTAAAGACTTGTCACACATTTCCTTATTGCCATCCTGGGGTGGAAGATGGGTTTAAACTTTTAGGGGGATGCTCCATTATTTTTATTTTTGTTTCCCCTTTGTGAGAAATGGGTGGAAATGTGATGTCTGAGTTCGAGGGAAAAAGTTGCCCATGCAAAGCCGGCTACACCCGCAAGTAGAAACACATGTATATATTTATATATATGTCTGAAAAGAAACTCGAATTAAATGATCTTACTTGCAGGTTTGCTGCCCATGCAGGCGATCGGATATCCTGGCTTGCCTGCTGGCGCGATGCCTATGCCGGGCATGGGCGTCATGCTGCCCGGACATCCGAATATGTTGCAGATGATGCAGCCGCGATATAGATGATGCCTGCCCGCTGCTGCGCCCGGACTCTTGCAGGCGCCAACGCAGACGCATCCACAGCATGTGCGTTTTCAGCGGGCTGGATTGCCGGCGCTGCATCCGCAGGCTCATGCGCAGGCATCGCTGGTGGGTTTGCCGCTGCCGTTGCTGTTCCATGATTGAGAGGCGTGGCCGCTGCAGATTAACAAAAACTACAACAACAACATCTAGTGCAAAGAAAAAGCAATCACAACAACTGCAAGCAAGTTTTCATACTCAAGCTACGCAATTCCAAAGCTCTTTTTTAAATGTATAACAGTTTTGAGACACACTCAATACGTACACACACGTCACACAGTCACAGGTTGCACCCACACACACACACATACACACAGATACACTAACAGCAATATATGCGTAGTAATACTTTATATATGTACGAATATCTCCTAGTTGATGCACCCAAACATTGCTTTTCGTAATTGACCAAATTCTTAACTTTTCTACCATATATTTTTTTTAACATCAATTGGTTAACTGGTATGTGCACTCTCTGCCTTCTTGCATAACAACATACTTCATATTTGTCAAAACACTAATCAACACTGTAACAATTAAACAACACTACGCTGTGTACGTGTGCGAAGTGAATCGCATTGCATCGCATCGCTTCTCATCTGGCGCTCTCTTTGCTGGCACGCGGTTCCCTTTGCTGTACTCTTGCTGTAGTTCTTACTCTCTTTCGCTCATATAACTCTCTCTCTCTCTCTCTCTCTGTATCTCTCTAGTTATATTTGTAACTGTATTTGTACAATACCAGCAATTTACATAATACTTTATTTACTAATATAATACCATAAATAATGTATTTTTGTTTACATTCTTTTCATTATTTTTTCTATATAAATATTTTTTTAGTTACATTTAGAGCTCTGGGGCTCAAGCATTCGTACGCCCCGTCTAATTTATAGCCTAAAACAAAAGAAAACACGTATGTACACGTTGTTATACTCGCTCACTCACTCTCTCTCTCCTTTTTGCCATGTCTTTATTCTCAGATAGAAACGAAAGCGTACGCTCCCCCCCCGGGTAAGAATCGGGCAATTATTTAAATACATTATATCAATACATATATTGTAATATTGTGTGCGAATTTGTATTGTCTGTGCGTAGCTTTTTTTTTAGTTAATTGTCCAATGTGCGATGCTCCACAACTGTTATACACACTGTTATACAATATGAATATATGTAACCCATAACTGCATTTATGTGCCCCTTTTCCCCTCCGACCTGTGACACAAAAACCAAAAGATAAAAAAAACTGTCGTCTTTCATCCACTCGTTAATCGTTACCCGTTATCCGTTACTCGTTACTCGTACTCGTTAGCCGCTGACAAAACTACTCGTAAGTTATGTACAAATTTTTATTCAACAAGAAAAAAAAAGTATTTGTTTTTCGTTTTGAACACACGTTGTTTCGTTTTGGTCAGCATCAATGCGATGCGCGCAGCCCACAATCAGGTATCTACATCATTTTCTTTTATTATTCATTTATACATAATATCCTAAATAATTTGTCTTGGTTATGGTATCGTACTAATCAAAATCAAAATCCATTCAAAAATCAATAGTTATTAAAATAGTTCTTTCAACGTTTCCAGTTAAATACCGCACATTGTTAGTAAGTACATTATACATTATAGTTTACTATTTGTTTCGATCTATATAACTAGCAATCCATAGTTAGTTCCTTCGTTAATGTAGTGCTCTTCCATTGGTTCACAGACTCCATAACTTTAGCTTCCTAGGCAACAAAAGTTTAACACAATCAGGCTGAGGCTTTATTATAATAGTGGCTATTACTCAAGTCCAAATATATAACTACGTATAATTAGATATTTAGCTGCTAAGTTGTTCACTCAATTCATTGTTTTTGTATTGTAGCTTGAAAATCGAAGGGTATAGTACACTATATATATTTACATATATAAATTGAGTTCTGGCATGTTTTCAGAATCGGTCTGAACAGAATACTCTTTCCCAGTGTTAGCCTAGGCTAGTCAAATTTTAGCAAGCACCGCCCCCAACCGCCCCTAACTACCAAACTACCATATACACTAACTTGTATTTGTAACTCATACTATCCTATATCGTATACCTATATATCTATATATATGTAACTGTAACTATATAGCATAAGCGTAAGCAATGACAAGTGAAAAAACTGCCACTTTTGATGGTTTTGTACCGTTTGTTTGGCCAGTTTAGCGCAAAATTGATGTTGGACTCTCGGGTCTGGCATTTTCGCCGCATCGCTTTCCGATGCCCCGCCCCTTCCCCTGATCCAGTGGGGCTGGTGGTGTTATGCGATGTTAGAACGGCGTGCTTCAGACGAGTGTACCTCAATGCGGGACAGACAGAAGTCGGTAATTGATTGGTGGCTACTTACACACACACACACACACACACACACATGCACATACTCATAACTACTAGTTAAGTACTTGACAAGAACTATCGTATCTCTAATTGTGAACGCAACTGTAAATATATTTTTGATGGCCGCGTTTTGTAACTGTTTTCTTAGTAAACATTGTTAATGGATTTTTCATAATACCCAAATCTATTCATTCTATTATTCTTATTTTGATTTATTGGTGACGGTCATACTTTGTTTATTTAGCTGAACTAGTTTATTATTATACTCTTGCAGAGATTGATCATCAAAAATAGCATAGGCACATACAAATATATATACTTTTTCGATGTTAATAGCCGCTACTATATAGCTATGTCCGTCTATATCTGATAGTTATTTATAAAATTTTGCATAGTTCCAATTGTTTGGGAAAAATCGATCAAAATTTGGCGCTCGTTTTTTCTCTTTTTTTAATATTTCGATGAGGACATTTTTATTTAGATCGGACTATTTAATGATATTTCCTTCGATTGGTTAACGAGGCTTTCGTAAGAAAATCTTTGTCTGGCTTATAAGATATTTATATATATTAAAATCTCAAATCCGCCTTCTATATCATAAAGCTCATATCATTTGTTGTTTAAAAATTTTTTTATTTAGATATATAAATTAAATTTTACATATGCGCGCTGTTATTTCCCTGCAAGGCTATTTAAATTTCGGCCATCCGAAGATAACTTTTCTTAAACGTTTCATTTTTTTGATCTACAATTGTAAACTTTGCGATACATACTACTGTACCATATATTGTACAATAACTAATTGTAAGCTGCACGCGTTTATTTGAAGTACAAAAACCGTACTAGTTTCTTATAGGTGTGTGTTTTATCTTATACTTCGAGCCACCAATGTCTGTCCTTAGCGCTGGGCGACACGCGAGTAGCTGGAAAAAGCGCAGACCTCAATATACACTCAACACTCTATACCCTACTAAAAACAAACCGTAATTGATCTGCGCGTCCAGTCGAAAGCGTGTCACATTAATTTTGCTGAGCGAAAAGTTCCCTGCGTCCAACTCTCTCTCTCTCTCTCTCCCAAATTGAGTGCGTGTTAAGTCCGACTCAACTTATCCCTTATCCACACACACACACATATACAACCCTTTTTACGACGCAGGCGATGTGCTGCCCCCTGTTTTTTTTACTACCTCTCCCCCCCGCGCCTGGATGCACATCACAGTTGCCAAACACAACTGTTGGACTTTTCGGTCCTTGTCTTGCAAGAGCTCTAATACTTATATATCTCTATACACATACACACACACTCACTCACTCAGTAACATATACACACACATACCGCAGGAGGCGTTCACGATGACCACGCCCACATCATTTGTAAAGCTTCGCAAGCGCAGGCATCAAACAGTTTGTGTTTTTATTGTTAATTGTGATTAAAATTTTTCTTATGGATTGTGGATTTTGCTATTTTTGATGTCCCCTAATATGTTTTTCGCCCGATAACAATTTCGATAATAATTTCGATAAATATGCTTTAAAAGTTAACGCGGCGGCGTTCAACAATCAACAAGTCTAGTTTAAACCTTTGCCAAAGATGATTTTTGTGCGCCGCCTCAGCGCACTTTCAAACTCAAGGTATATCCTATATGTCATATTTATATATGTAAATTAATTGATAAAATAATACGTTTACAAGCTTTGATTCGTTTTTTCTTTTTTTTTTTTGGTTGCATTTAACTAAAGCCTACAAAATAAGCGTATTTTTGTAATGTTTTTGTTTTGAACATGGCTTGTTCTTTCTGCTAATTACAATCTATAAACAATTTACTACACAAATATTTAGCTAATGCAATTAATATTTAGTGCAAATGCATAAAATCAAAATAAAAAAATTAAATACATTGCGTATGTTAAAAGTTTTAAATGTTGTAAATGAGTAAAGAACACAAAAAAAAAATATACATTTTAGCGTTTGTACAAGAAATGTTTCTACCAAAAAAAATATATATATAAACATACACAACATACTTTAAGCATAACAACAAACAAGTTATATAAGCAATAGTTTAAAAGTCCTTTTAAACGAAAAAAAAAAACAAAAACAAATCGCATACTGATAATATTTCTAGTTTAATGTTTTGATTGTTCTCTTCTTTTTAAATTTAAATTAATTTATTGAATTTTAATAAATAAAATTTACTCCTTATAAATGTGTTTATCAGCCTGAAAGTTGGAGCTGTATTATAGATTATCTATCGATATAGATTAGTGCGATCTGCGAGTGAAATACATCTCAACTCGGGCGGAAAATGGGTGGAAGTGAGCTACAGCTGCTTCACTTCCACTACTCGTGGGCGTGAAAAACTTTCTCACCAATATTTGTAAATGAAATTGAAGCGAATTGGAAGAAAGGTAATTTCTAATATATAGCTGCTATTGGAACAATCGGTCTTAAGCTAGACAATATCAAATTTTTATATTGTGAAGGTGATTTAGTTTTTAGAAGCCTGAGCATAATTGTTCTGGAATATTTTCACTGCTCTCATCAAACGCACATTATGACTGGCTGCAGGTTAAGAGAACCAGTTTGAAAAAAAACCCAAAAACTGCTTGACTCATGGGCTACTCCCCGCAGATGGCTGCGTCAGGCTGGCTGCGATTACAATTATATGATTAAAGCCGATAGATCTGGCATTTTCAGGCCTGTCGCGTTATGTGTGGGACATGTTTCAGGGGCTTGTCTGCAGCAGGGCCAAAAGCAAGAGCTGATAGTCGTGGGAGTATCCATTATAACTGCGAGCTGTTAATTTGTTACAACTCGACATTTGATGGAACCGATTCCTGTAACGCCAACTGAGAGACGGCCAAAGACTGCACGCTTATACATGAATGCGATAGACTGACTAATTTCAAGTTCACTGGAATTCCAAAGACGAGGCGCACACACAGCTTCAAAGACGGTTCCATGCTGGCCCAAGCTCGGCATTAGTCGGCATAACTCTCGGGTTTGTCTCACTGGGCTTTCAGTTTCGTTGCGAGCGTCGTTCATGTCGGTTGTGTTTTTGGATATCTTGTGCGACAATTTGAAGGTGTGTGTTTGTGTGCTTACTGTACTCGCCATAGAGCGTTAGTCAAACAAGTTAAAGATTGGCTCAAATCAAACTGAATCTGGCAAAACAAAAGACTTAAGACACAAACTTGCAGGCGAATGTGCGACAAAACGTTTGCATAACGACTTCCACGCCCCTTAGCCCACTAACGCCTTTGCCTTCAATTGTCGTTAGTGCACGGGCTGTTGGTTATTCATTTGGCCAACAAATCGTATTAAGTAATTTTTTTAAAAACGCCACCAGTGACTAATTCAGAGCAAAAACCCGCTAAAAAAGTTGATTGTTATTCAGGAGTTGCCAATAAAAATCGCTAAAATCTTAATTTTGTCCACCAGTAATTAAGAACCCAAGACCCAAAACAACAAAAATATAAAATAATATTAATGAGTCTCAAAGACCGCACATAAAAAAAAAGCCAATGGCTGTTACATAGCCAAAAACTTGAATTTTTCAGAGCGTTAAACGAGTATTTGAAGCCGACTCGCCAAACAAAAGGCCCAAAAGCGAATATGCCTGAAAGCAAGACTCGCAAAAAATGCTTGTAATAAATTATAAAAAAATAATAAAAACAACAAAAAAAAAAAAAAAACAAACCTGACCAGAACGTGCACTTCAGAAGCAAAATAAATATAAGAGGGCAACATAAGTACAGGCACTCAAGCCATGACTCGAGTGTTAGACAGGCACATCAGTCATTGAGTTTGTTAATGGCCCTGACGAGACGTGCGAGAAGAGCCGAAGATCTGAGTGACCCAAATGAATGCCAGAGCTATCTAAGCTACATATCTTCTAAGTGCTGGCATAACCTCAAACTTAAGCGTGATCTAAGATGTCCGAATGTTCATAATATCTAAGCTTATCTTTACACTTACCTAAGGGGATTCTTAATTTCGAATTATTCAGACATATATTTCGTAAGATTCTGCATAATCGAAGAATTGAGTCATCAATTTTGGTTTTAACAGCTACCATATTACTACACAGCTCAAACTTAGGATCCTAACCATAAATTAAATACATGTTTTTGAGCTTTGGTAGTTCTTTATGAGTTACAATTATGAAATCAAGCCTATAAAGCACAAACTTTCTGGGTGTTGCCATGATTAAAAGTTATCTCAACTTAATGTCGGAGTTACCAAATTAATCAATTTATTTAAAACATCTACTCAGTATATCATCCGAGGACCAACATAGCCTAAAATCAAAAAATCTGAGTGATATTTGCGATACACTGGATATATATAATTAAATTACAGCTATCTATATGTATTAAATTCCAGCACAGTCAGAGCCTTGGAAAGTTAATAAACGTAATTGTGAACTATTCGAAGTAAATACTCTTAAGTGGTTACATAACCTCAACCTCAACATACAAAAACTATCTGAACTAAATATTCCTACATAACCTCAACCTTGTCAACACGTTCACAAGTGATCCAATCTTCATATGCCTCCTTAATAAGCTTTTATTTCAGACCGGATAGTATATGATACCCTTGATAAAGGCTTTCTTCTCTAATATAGAGATCTAATAATCCAAAGTTTCAGCATAGACTTGGACTTCTAACTTATAATACTGTTATTATAGTTAGTATACGGTGTGGTTAATTATAGTATTGCCACCGGACAGTAGTCTTTAAAGAACTAAGCGAACTTACTTAGCTATATACAATTTGATAATGATTTATAATTTATAGTAATAAAACAAATATTTGTAGCCATATATTACCTTTACCCAGATGCATGCATTTTAGGGTATTTGGTTGGCAAGCTAACACAAAGCCGACAACCTCTCGAACATGCTACAATAGCCAAGACTCACTTTTGTCTGAAAGTTTCCAAATTGCCAGCTCAGAGAGCTAAATGACGGGGACAACTTTCAAATTGACTTTTGCACAACGGGGGCGCGGCTTTGGGTTTCGATTTCGGTTCGCTGTGGTATCCGGAGCTCCACTTAACTCAATCCAACTCGACTCAACTCGATTTTATGGCTATGTGAAGGTCAGCTCTAACTCGATTAATTTGGTCTATAACATTTAATATTGCAGCTTGAATATGGTAACTGCCTGTGCCTGGATTGTGACGGCAGCGCTGCTGCTGTGCGTGGGCTTGGCCGCGGCCAAAGATAATCTGCGTGTGGCCTACGAATGGCGGGAAATAGATTTCAAGTACGAGAGTCCCGATCAACGCTGGTCGGCCATAGAGAGCGGCGCCTTCAAGCCGGCCAATGTGATACCCTTTGGCCTCGAGGTCTATCGCCAGCGCCTGTTCGTAACTCTGCCCAGATGGCGCGATGGAGTCCCAGCCTCGTTGGCCTATCTTGATCTGAATGGTGAGTATTGTTATTATTTTATAATTAATTCAGGGGAAGCGGGCGTAAATTGCAATTTAGTTTATGCATAATGCTTAAGAATTGCTCCGAGCTGAAATCTCAGCTAGTGCATTGTCTTTTCGCGTGGGTTTTACGAGCTGTTTGGCTATAGCTTTGTATCGGATAGATTTGCATTGCGTTCGTTTCATGCTAGAGATGGGCGCGTGCCAATTTAGTTTTCAACACGACACGAACACGAAATAAAATTTAATTACTTGGGAATAGAAAAGTGGCCAATTGGCTGTTATATACTGGCAGCATCTCTTTGGCCAGGTTGCCTGGGCACTATTTTTAATTTCACTCTTTAAAATACTTTTTTTTTTCGTGTTAAGTTCGTGCCATGAAAATACGACACGTTGTCAGCTCTATTTCGTACACGGTCCAGACAATTTAGTTTTCTTGCATTCCCACTTGTTGCATTTAATTGCCTGAGGGTTGAGAATTCTGGGCGAATTCTCAGCGCGTCGCTTACGTAATTAATAAGCTGTAAAACAACAACAACAACAATAAAAGCGAGATAAACAAAATAAAAGATCTTTGGAATAGAGTAAATAAACAAATACACCTAATAATAAACACATTGATGGTGGGTGTATGTATATGATAGATAGATAGTATATACATGTATTTATCTATATACAAAACTAAGGTGTATTGTGGAGAGATGTATATGTAAACATCTGGGAGGAAATATTTATTCTCTTGACTCATCGTAAAGAAGATCATGTGTATATTTAAATCAATTATTTCCGATCGATTGCAAGGTATATCCACATACAGACCCTTAAGCGTTTTTCCTGCTTATTTTCATAGCAGAAAACATCTATAAGGTATATATAAATAACTTTATAACTAACCTTATCATATAGTTGTTGAAGCGATTGTTCAAGAACTGAGTTCGGATATCAAATAATTTGCCATATGAAGCTCAGATGTGTGGGTTAGTATAGGAGATATACTTATATCGTATATACATATATAGAAGTATTATATACATATATACTTATATTGTAAGTTTCAGGGATATGTTTGAAATCGGGTTTAATTTGGTTTCCTGTTTTTAGAACTCGGTTCCTTATTGCTTGATTGACTGCGTCACTTACATAAATCACCAAGAAGTGTGTATCAAATTTAAATCATATTAATCTTTAGCTCCTAAAATCTCTGGGCTTATACCATGCCACTGACACTGGGCGTAGGTAGCAATAGGCTGCTCTGGAGTACAAATGCTTTCTCAAAGTTAACTGCAACTAATCCACTGAGCATCACTCATTCGAGGGTATCACAAGTTGTACAATAATCGCGCTCCATATAAGTCAAAGCAGCTCAGTTGACAAACATGTCCCGTGTCCCATGAATCAGCGGCCAGTCGGAGGCATTGATTCACACGCAATTGGCTCGCAATTAGCATCAATGCAAATGACCAAAATCAAAACGAGCGCCATTTGTAGAGCATTCAACTTGGTTAAATGCGATAAATTAAACGTGTTTATTCGTATACTCTATACCCAACAGACACCTCATCCAAGATGCCGGTGCTGAGACCCTTTCCTAGCTGGGTGGCGCATACCCTGAGCGATACCGAGCCGGAGCTTGTCTCGCCATTTCGTGTCAAGGCCGATCGCTGTGGTCGCCTTTGGGTGCTGGACTCACGCATCTCGGGCGTGCTGGAGCAGACCAAGCTGTATGGAACGGCACAGCTGCTGATCTACGATTTGCACAATGATGATCTGTTGCGGCGTCACATCTTGCCGGCGGGCCAGAGCAAGCAGAGCTCCTTCTTTGGCAATCTGGCCGTGGAGGATGGTGACTGCGATAACACGTATGCGTATGCCGCTGATCTGGGCAGTCCGGGTCTGGTGGTGTACTCATGGCGGGATCAGGAATCTTGGCGTGTCCAGCATCATTTCTTTCATCCCGATCCGCTTGCGGGCAACTTTAGCATCAATGGCATTGAGTTCCAGTGGGACGATGGCTTGTATGGCCTGGCGCTGTCCAAGCCTCAGTCGGATGGCTATTCCACGCTCTATTTCCATCCACTCAGCTCGACCATGGAGTTCTCTGTGAACAGCTCCGTGCTACGCAACAAAACTCTGGCCACCTCCGGCGCCATTTATCGTGAGTTCAAGATTTTGGGCTCACGTGGCGTCAATGGCCAAGCGGGTGCTCAGTGCCTGGACGCGGAGACTGGCGTGCTCTTCTATACGCTGCCCAATCAGAATTCCGTGGGATGCTGGAAAACCACAAAGAGCTATAGCTCACAGGACCACGTCTACACCAACAACAACAATCTGATCTTTCCCAGCGACGTCAAGGTGGATGATCAGCAGCGCCTGTGGGTGCTGGCCAACCAGCTGCAAAGCTTCATCTACGATGAGCTATATCCGGGCAGCATCAATTTCCGCATATTCACGGCCAGCGTACAGGAGGCCATTGAGCATACGGCCTGCGAGGCGCCCAAGCCGCTACCAGAGCTGGTCAGCAAGCTGGGCGAGGTGATCAGGACAAATATCAGATTGAAGACGGCTGAGGGTTCGAACTCTGTTGCTGGCTCGAACTCTGCTGCGTCCGCTTTGACGCTGAGTCTGGGCGCCCTGCTGCTCGGCTGCTGTCTACAGCTGCGCTCCTGGCTTCTCTAAAGGTCAGACCCTTGTGTATACAACAACATTTCCAATGCGCTGTTATATAATTAAATGTAGTTTTCTAGCTTGTAGTTTTTGAATAAATATAAGACATTTATTTAGACACACATTAACAGCTCTCAATATTTGCCCAATTGCGCTTTTTCCACTGTGAAGACGTCATTGATGTCCAGCGTCGAGACGCTGGCCTGCGATTGCCCATCCTCGGGGCTGTCGGAGCGATTGCGCTGCTCATTCTTCAGTTGCAGGCGCTTTATGCAGTCGCCGCAAAGGAACAATGTTAACTGAAACGACAGTTTGAGATTGACATGGACAGCTACATTGCACAGATCCCAGTATATATATTTACATGCTCCAATATGCCTATGATGCCCAGCACTGAGAGGCCAAGCAGAAAGCCCAGAGAGCCGCCGACATCTGCTATAAACTGGGTTGTATCATAGCTGGGACGCTCTTCAATCATCTGCTGAAACAGAGCGGGCATATTAGCACTTCTACATATATAAACATTTTGAGGTGACATAGAAGGAGAATCGGAGTTGATCCTCTGTTTTTTTAAACGCTGTTTCAACAAAGAGGTAAACAAGCATATATATTGTGAATTGGAATTATGGAATGTTGTGGAATTAGATATATAAATTCATGAATATAATACTAAACGATCGATAGATAGATATATAATACTTAAAAATCGATAACAATTAGCATACCGATATCAGCTTGGTCGTGTAGTATATATAGAGTAAGGTGCGCGGTTCGGGCTGAGAAAAGGGTTTCCGGCTTTGTATGTAGGTCGTATAGATGCGCGACTCGCATGGCTCCAGACAGTCGCAGTCGTAATCATCGCTACTTTCGTATACCCTGTAAATATGAGTATATACTGTATGATAATGCGCAAATTTAACTATGAGACTGGCGCCTCACGCTTTGTAGTTTTCGATGAGATTGCGCATAGACTTCGTATTATTGCATGGTTCGTGATTAATCTCATGCATCCAGGGACCCGAGCAGTCCACCTCATCACCCAGATCTTGCCAGATGCATATCTCGCCGCACTAAGTAATAATAAAATAATGCCTGATGTATCAGAAATTCAAGAATTTAATTCGAATACCTTTAGATCACTGTAGCCCTCCGCTCTGGAGCAGGTTTCGGTGTGCGTTTCCACATTCGAAAATACCTGGCTCTGCAGTTTAATTTCAATCTCCTCATTGATGTTCACAAAGACATACTCCACGCGGCCCGAACCCTTCATGTTGATCTCTATTGGCAGCATGAACTGTAGTTAGCACTTGTTTGTACCAGAAAAGCAACCTACCCGTAAAGTTCTCGCGCTTGTCGTGGATGAACACATGCCAGCCCGCGCCAGCCGTTAGATCCACATCGCTGGCCAATTTATTGGCATTATGCTCCAGCATTAGGGAATAGCCCGCCGCCCTGGATACCCGTTTCATGGCCGTGACTGGACGCAAAGTGTAACAGCGACCCATATAAAAGTGTATGCTGCTGTCGATGGCAACATCTTGTGGAGGAATCAGAGGGTTCAGACTCAAGACATTGGATATATGCGGAGCTGCACTTACTATTCTTATCGCCATTCAATCCATATAGGTAGAATGTCTCGTCCTGTTCGAAGGTGCCATTGGCAAAGAACTCTTCAAAGGGAACTTCACCAAAAGGATAATCCATCCAACAGGTGGCATATTTGGGATGGGGACAATAGCCACGCGATATATTCTGTAAGTATAAGTAAACAATTTAGGCAAGGATTTTTTTTAAATTTTAATGAATCTAAAAAAATATCCATAATGTTTTTAATCGATATATTTATTGATTCTAGGCGTTGTCATCTTAAAAAATTTTGGGAATTAACTTTTCATAGACTTTAAAATGGCAAAAAGTGTTAAAAGAAAATGATTTTTCTTTAAATTGAATCAAAATTGAACAGAAAGAAAAAGTCGATGTGCCACTCTCATAGTCCTAGAACTGATATTGCAGCCGCACGCACATTCGCCCCATCGCCGCAATTTGCGACGTTGCTTGGGGGTTATCACGTAATTAGAAAGTCTTCCTTCAAGTTAGTTTTCGCTTTCATAGAACTGTAAACAGAGTAATCTGCATGCTTATTTTCTCACTGGAACTCACTGTTAAAACATCCTCTCGATAAGGCGGTTCGCGACAAAGTGTAATCGCAGGCATTTCTATGGTGTGATTGACATTATAATAGGAGTGCGTGGATATAGGCGGGTCGGATAACTTGGAGAAGCACTCGTAGAGCTGCACTATAACGATAATGCTGCAGACGAAGAGCACGAGATAGCGTATGAGCTTGGCAGGATCGCGCAGGAGCCAGGTTCTTAGCTCCAGCCAGTAGCCCATGGTCGGAGGAGGAGGTTAGCGCGCACGTAAAATTGAAAACAAAGTGAATGCCAATGTCTCCAATGTCCGTAATATCTGCAGAACCTGACATATCCGCAATATCTTTGGCCGGCCTGCAAAAATTCTCACAGTTGGTCATGATAAGCTAATATTGATTTATGCGGCTTGCAAAAGTGCGGTACACTCAGAGAAAAACGCAGCAATAAATGTAAGTATGTATTCAAGATTAATTTTTTTGAATATTAAACATTTCCAAATTAAAATGTTCTGTTCATTATTATTTAAATTAAGTTCAGGATTAAAAAAAAATTTCTTTATAAAGATATTTACATTTTTATTAAGTTTAGGGCTAGGAATAAGTTTCTATATAGAAAGTTTTAGAATTCTAGAAGCAAATGAAAAACCCTATATCTATTTAGAGTATTGTTTTAAGGAATTAAGGAATTCTGAAAGTTCTTTAAATATGAAGTTTATCCTCAACTAACGAAATTTGTATCTTATGCAGATTTTGATAGTAGTTGATTTTCTACTAGTTTCTCTTCAGTTTTTTTTCTGAGTGTCTCCACCCGCCGATAAGGGCGCCAGGTGCTAGAGCGTGTCTATAGCCAGATATTCGTACCCAACTACAACTGTAACTCATCAAATCGGCGTATCAAAAACATGTGTAGTGCTCGGCTTGATTATGGCCTTGTTTGCGATAGATTTTCATGGAGTTAACCACGCTTCGGGCGTTAAATTACCAAAACATATTCTTTATAATTGTTTACGATGTGCGCGCAAATACTCGTCTAACAGATACTCTTTATGGCTATGGGTAATATCTATGTCTGTGTCTATGGCGATGGGAAATCAGCGTTTTAGTAGGCATTTTATGGCTTTATGTGTTTATTTGTTGAATCATGGCAATTCATAAAAAGGACTACACAAGTGAGAGTACATTTCGGAATGGATGCATTCAGCAGGCGGACAAATCAATATTCACTATTCTTCAAGGTACTTACTCAAGAGCTTAACAAATTGGGCTAAGTCGATTTGGAAGAACGTTAAACCAAAGAAATAATGGTCGAAATATGTCTCTTATAGGTTGGTGAGTAATTATAATAATGAGCTCTGCTAATGTTATTTAATTCGAATATTTTCAGCTAAGCTTCGGAAAATCTAACAACAGATTCTGGCTTGCTAGGACTTTTTCCTTAAATAAAAGACTTTCTTTAAAGACACGTTATAACTTGATTTCAATCGTACCGATTTATAAAAACATTATTTACTTAAGGTAAGCCTTAATCTAAGAGAAAGTGACTGTGCCACTTATTATCCTTGATTTCGGCCATCATAGATAGACTAAAATCTATCGTATATCATTCTTAAGGACTTTTCTTAGGAAAACTTTTATTTGAATATTATTCGAAGACTTTTTGCTGATTTAGAGCAGAATCTAAAGATGCCAGGCTTACGTAAAGGCGTTCATGTATATATGTCTTTATGTATCTGAGTAAATATGTATATGCATATATGTATATATAATATATGCATATATACATATAACAGCTGTATAAATATGCATATATACTTATTTAGGATAAGTTATGACACCTTTGCCTTAAAATGTTTTGACCTTAGCTCTCTCTGAAGCTGATCGAATGCTTGTGATATATATGTGCCATGTACTAAACAGAGCATGTATCTAGTTATACCTTGAGCTTTACAATAATAACAATTGTGAGAAAAACAAATGAAAGGCAAGCCAAACAATGCGTGCGTATCCAGCAGAAGCCCCAGAGCCAAAGCATTCCACAATTGTGACGTTAAATCAGAGCAGAGCAAAGAATAGGAGACGAGACGGGCAGAGGGAAGGGGAGGGTAGAGCATTGCCGAAACATCAGTCGAATCGAGTGCGACCCACTGCTATACAAATATATATATATATATATATATGTATATGTATTGGCTATATACTACACACACACAGAGATACAGGCAAAAGGCACAAAACTAATAAACAAAAAGAAACTTGCGACTAAAAATAGACAAATTGAAACATTTTCGAGATGAAAAATCCAACACTGCACTACAGAAACGGGACGTGACTGTGTGGACTGTATAAATGTGGATGTGATTGTGCAGTGCCTGACTGGCAAGAGTTTTCTTTTCTTTTCTTTTCTTTTCTGCTTTACTTTCGACAGATACAGCTCTGCGGATGCGCATCTGTATCTGTGAGATACATTTGGACGGACCACACGGCGTATGCTTTTGCGCTGCTCAGGACACAGCCACGATTTTTGGCCCCGGCTGTGTGTCTGTCTCCCTCTCTCTCCCTCACTCTGTGTATGTGTGTGTGTGCGTGTGTGTCTAGTAAATTTTAGATATTCGTATAGATATTTTGAAATAGCCACAAGCAGCACCACGAGATACGGCTGCACAGAACAAATTTCATTTGTGTGAAGTTCTTCGTTTCTTCGCAACTAAATAGCTTTGGTTTTAAATTTAGACCAAAGCAGCGGCTATATTAAACGCATATGAATGTTTTTTAGATTTAGTAGATACATACATACACATATGTATTTAGTATGTAGTATATAGCTATAGTATATATGAACACCTCGAACTGAGCTGGCCGCAACTGTTGTTGTTTATATTCGCCCGTTCGTTCTGGGGAAGCTTAGCACATGGCCTCAGCTACAGCTCCAATGGCTGACAACGGCTTCAGCAGTCCAATAACTGACCCATATATATATATACAGATATATACATATAGGAATATATATAACATGTATGTTATATACAATCCCGCTTTGGCTTTTACCTGTGCGTGGAGTATGAAATATTTTTTAAAAATACTTTTAGCCTGTCGTTAATAAATTAAAGAAAATATGATTTCTACATTCATATGCAGCACATATGTATACGCTAATGTATTTGCTATACTGACTCATTTCAGTGACTGTCTATAGCATTTCGCATATGATTAATCAATTGCGCGCAGTGGCGTCGCCCGTGGGGGGCCGCATAGCGCTCAAATTCATGGGGGGGGGGCTTAGCGCAGCACCAGCCTCTGTTTTGCGTATTACAAAAAACATTTTCATTTAGCATTTTCACTCATCATTAATAAAAGTCTGGCCGTCTGCAGAAGGCACCTACATATGCACATACATTGATTATTGCATTTGGATGCACTTGAGTTCTATGCACATTCGGTATGTGTGCAGTCAATTTAATTGGGTGACAAATGCTTACCAAAATAATTTTAATGCTCCACACATCAATGACTAAGTCGAAATGATTCGATTTTATTGGCTAATTAAGAAACGATATATAGCCATATGGAAATATACATATATATATACATTCAGATAACGCGTGTCCGATTCTCAATTGAGCCCAGGCAATTAATCAATATATTAACACACGCACAAGTTTCATATATTATAAATACAGGAACTTAACATGTATAGCATTTATAATTCTATTTGAAATTAATTACTAAAGCTCTATTTCGATTTATTTTGCTATTAATTGCAATTTAATTTTTGCAATCTATTAATCGTTTTTACGAAATTTATTTTTCCTTTTTAAGAGTTACAGTAAACATATAATTTATTTAATTATTTATTTTTACAATTTATTCTTATTGAAAAAAGCAACAAACATAAAGAAAATGTTGTTGTTTTTCTTTTTTTTAAGTAAATTGTTAGAATAAATAATAAAAATATATATTTTTAACATTAAAAACTTTGAAAAGGCATTTCAAAATTATTTAAGATGATTAATAAATTGCATTAATTATCAATTCTGTGCTTATCAATTTTTTGTATTGTTCAAACCGAATCGAAAAAATTTTACATTTGGAAATTTGCTTAACCCTAAATTAATATGAACCTACGCAAACAATTTACATTTTGGATTGAGTTTAGAGATTAAACCAAATATTATTTGGTGATTAAAATCGGCTGAGTTTTGACAAAGCCATAAGGTTTCATTTTTGGTAATAGCATTAGAATAAATTTCGAAGTTAAAATTTTATTTATTTCTTAGCCAATGCTGGTAGCTTTCGGGTTATCTTAAATTAAAATTATACTACCTTATAATTCTAAATTCTAGGCATGATGTTTGCCCAAAAAGTTTACCACATTGAAATAAATTTTGTATTAAATTGATAGATTCATTTTGAAATTGTTCTTTATCTATTAGTTTTTCTTATTTTGCCAAGAGTCGGCCAACAATTTTGGCTATAAAATCAGAGGCATATATAGAGGCCACGCTTTATCAAATGGACAGTGGAAATTTTTAATATTCTTTATCTTAATATTTCATGAAAAATGAAAAATAAGTTTTTATATATCATGATTAATCTTAGGGAACCAGGCTGAAAAATCTTACTTTATATGAAAATCCGTTGTTTTTTTTACAAAGGTTTGAATTATTGAAAACTGAAATATGAATTCGATTCATTTTTTGCCCACTTTAAGGCAACTTTGCAACACGATATTGGAAAATATAATGTTGCTAATATTAAGACGAAATTTGTGTTGTTCTAAATCCTCAAAAAGGGGTTCAATGCCAAATTTTGCAGAAAGGAAACAGCTGATGGACTCATAAGTGATTGATAGCTGAGGCTTCAGTTTTAAATGGGGCGAATGCGCCTAAATGCCAAGTAATCAGTTTTAATAGACAACTGTCATATCTATGCCAGATCTAATCTTACATAATGCAATGCCGTAATTCAGGAAGTATTCATTCATTTGTCATGTTTGGCATTATTTTCGAGAGAGACGCGAGCGGATCGGCTACCTGGTAAAGAAAACTGCCACAGGCTAGGAAGGCACAGGGAGAGGGAGAGGGAGAGGAGAGGGGTGCACTGCACATGGGTGAGGCGCACGAGAAATGCAGTTGCGGCCGATTGGACGACGTTGACCGACGGGAACGACAAAGATCGTGCCTGACGATGGATATTTATATATCGACAATTTGGATAAGTTCCAATGCATTTAGAGACGAGACACAGAGAGAAAGAGAGAGAGAGTTATCTATAGAATATGCATGTATTTTGGTCACGGTTGCCGTTTTACAAAAATATTTTCTGCACCAATTGCCGAAGAAATTTCTAAAGATGCCAGAAGGCAACTAAAGCCGGCATTACTTATGGAACAATTTCAAGGCTTAAAACGGGCGTTGATGAGTCAACCTTTAACCTAACTTTTATAATCAAGTCGCCTTCGATCCTCCATCTTGAATTATCATTGATTGATATAGGCCAAATTTTATATTAAAGGGTTCAAAAAACTTGATTTAAATATTTGTAAATATGATAGTTTTTTTTTACCAAACCCAATGCCGAGGCATTGAGGGTACTGTAAACCCAATAATTTTGGGGCTTGCAGCCATGATTATTTCTAACAGGCTCCGTAAAGTCGGATTATAATAATGTATTTTGTAGATTCTCCTATTTTCTTGCTTTTCGACTTGGCATGCATTGCGATTGGGGGCATTTGATGGACGTCAGTCGACGTTGCCTCTGAAATAGCCCATTGCTTGCAATAATTGTTGCTGCCTCGCAAAACGCCTGCAACAGCCCGCACCGCCCCGCCTTGCCACGCCCCGCCATACCCCGCACCGCTGCAGGCCCCCATTTTGGGTTGCGCATGCCAAACATCTTGACACTAAAATGCAAAAATTGCTTTGCGTCAATGACTCAAAACCGAAAATGTTCTCTCATTTGCACAATAGGAAAAAGAACAACAACAACAATTGGGGACAACCATTTGTTCGTGGGATCTGCTTTCCTCTTAGCAGTAATCATCTATTCGAATTTTGGGCATCGCTGTGAATTATCTAGAACATCTAACAAAGGCGCTCATAATTTATGTCAACTAAATGTTTATATTATGCTCATACGATTTTTAGACTATAAAGTGTCTTATTCTTAGAGTCAGTTGATTCAGCATTGATTCATTATGCACACTGAAGAAACTTCTCATTTGATTTAAGATGAGTTTTGGTTCGAACTGAATGTTAGGCCGACAGAATAATATAAGTTTAAGCGTCAATTCGAGATCGAAGAACAGGGTTCAAATCCCAGGTCAATGCATGGATATGCTGACGTCTTAGCTGAAGGCCTTAATTGTAGGTCCATTTAAGTTTGGTAAATTGCCTGCAACTTTGCACTAACAAAAAAAAAATTAAAAAATTAATTAAATATAAAATAATAATAGTAACAAAAATATAAATCAAAATAAATTTGAAAAAATAATATATAACAGAGAAAAAAATTATTATAATAAGACAAATTAAGATTTGGAGACTTAAACATGGGCAAAAATATTTGCTGAATTTATATTATTTCATTGTTTTTGTATTTAAAAGTCCCCCCCCCCAGCTTATTTCTAGAAAATTCGATTTACAAGTGTTTAACATTCCCGACGAACCACTGTATACTCTTCCCATACATATTATAAGTATGCGGCTCTTAAATCTATACCATATGAAAACTTGTGTGTCAAAACACATAAAATATTCTCTCGAACGCAAAGATTATCGTTCTGATTTCAAATCTTTTGCAAATTTTTGTTTCAAATTGTGTTGATGTTGGCAATATACGACTTGTTGTTGTTATTTTGTTGCCTTCTTCTGTTGTTGCTGCTTTCGTTGCCTGTTGTTTGATTTGTTTTTGGGTAAATTGCGTAAAATTATTTCTGACAATGTCGCAGATTGTGTTTCAACAAGCAGAACCACAAAATACACAACGCAAACAAAATTCATGCTGAGAAAACAAAAAAAAAAACAAAAAAGTTTAGGGAAAAAGAAAAAATTAAAAGAAATTATGATCATTTTATGTTATGTGCGAAAAGAGACCCAGAGCACAATCTGTGTGGAATGCCCATGTGCTGGGCCCATAGAATATGTTGCTGTGAATTTTGGTTCTATTCGAATGCTTTCGGTTTATAAAGTTTCATGTAGATTCCATTCAAGAAGCGTTGGCGTCCACCGCACAGAGCCGTCCCAGAGCGGGGGACTGGTGGCTGGGGGCAGAAGAAATCACCCCCTCAACACGCATACGAAAGACATTTGGGCACGCTGTGGCGAAAGCGTATCAAAATTTATAACTATAAATAAGATAGAAAATTTGAAAATTCTTAAAAATTGTTTGTCTTGGCATTTGATTTTGCTGGCAAAATCTGCTCGATTTTCTATTTTGCATTTTTTTGTTCTTTGTTAAATGTTAATATTCAAATCATTTATGAAAGGTAATTTGAGTTTATTTTTTCATCATATTTATTATTTTAGATTTATTTTTGTTTTTGTAGGCGACTCAGGAATCTCGCACAATGTGTGCTGCGTTGAAAGGACCCGCATTCTTATGAACGATGCCGAGCGGGGCGGATCCAACCTATGTATAGCAGCACACGCTGTGTACTAAAGCATTCGGTTTAGCATTGAAAAAAATGCATTGCATTGCTCTGAAGGACGCCGACAACATTTATTTGATTTGGCACTTCTCAGTATCTATGTATCTATAAGTATCTGTATCTGTATCTGTATCTGTATCTGTAGCTATATCTATTGCTGATCTCTATCTCTAGCGCTGGCGTCTGCGGCCATTTGCGTTTCTGTATTTGTATGTGTGCGATTTTGAAGTTCACAAGAATTTTCGATTTTTATTTTCGCGATTTGTAAAAATGCCAGCATCTAACTGACGCCAAATGACAAATACCTTGTAGACGATCTCACCATCGATCATATCGTATAAGAACTAGAACTAGTTCTGTCATTCAAAGTTCTTTTGTTAACTGTATATATCATGAAGTAGCATAGTTAGCAGCTGTATGCGATTTATCATACGTATGATCATTAATCATAGAGACAGCTGATCGTATGAAATGTTCGCCTGTAACTCTTTCAAAACTCCCTCTAGCTATGGCCAGCTCGTAACGCCCCCGAACCGGTGGCAGATCGAATTGGCATTGAGGTGACCAGAAAAGAATAGTATAAAACAAATAGCGAAAAATGATCACTGAGCAAGAAGAAGAAAAGAAAAAACAACAACAACGCAAATGTGTAGAGAAAATTGTGTGTGTGAAATAAGTAAAAGCTTTAAAAGGGGCAGGAGAAAGCTAGACAACAAGAGAGAGAGATAGAGAGCGAGAGAGCGGAGCCTAGGCGAGAGCGTAGTGCAAACAAAAACAATTCACAAGGACTTTTACAAATGCAAAATTTGTCATTGAAATGAATTCGACGACTCACACACATAGACAAACGCTTGCTCAATTAGTAGTATGTGTGTGAGAGAGCGCGTGTGCTCACGCAATCGTTGCAAAGCTTTCGCTCACTCTCGCATGGATCCTGCTGCTGTTGCGATTGCATCATAGCTTGCTCACTCACACGCACACAAAGGCAGAGACGCACACACACATAAGCAGTGCCCACTTGCTGCGGTCTCGCCGTAATAGAAACAACAACAACAATAGGAACGGGACAGCCCCAAAACGCTGATAGACCGAAAAAGGGAGCAAGAAAATGCCGAGACGTAGCGAAAACAGCAAATAGCTGACACCTCACGCACACACACAGACGCACACAAACAGCTAGGCACATATACAGATACAGTTGGAGAGCTTTTTTCACGATTGTGCGGCACAGATTATGGGGTATCAAATTGCCACGTATAAAAGGCAAGTTTACCGGTTGCACGGTTCAGAACGGCTTTCGAGCGCGTAAGTGCAACACCTTTGATGTGCGATCTAATTTTTTGGATATTCTCAAGCGGCAGCAGACACAGACCAAAAATTCAACAATTCAGCTGGCAGTGTAAAAGAGACAGCAACAATTTGACCTTTTAGCCGAAAGAACCAAAAAAAAAAATAAATTAAAAAAAAAGCGAAAAGGCATCAAATTTTTGAAACAATTACCCATATAAAACGTGTGTGTGTTTGTGTGTGTGTAAATTTAATTTGGTGTTGAATTTTATGGCTTATCCTGTTCAAAGGACCTAAGCCGAAAACTATAAACTATGCGCATAACGGCCAAAGTGCCAATTGAAAAGTGACACGGAATACGCTTTATCGACTCTGGATTTATTGACAACCGATACGAAACGCCTTTAACTGGATTATAATTAACTCATATTCTTGAAAAACCACGTAACTCTCTCTCTCTATATATATATATACATATATATATTCTGTATTCACTTCAACTAACCCATGAAACCAGAAAGAGCCCTGTTCGATTTCGATTTCGCATATCGAATTCAATTCACGCATAATCAGCGTCTTGTGTAATACCCACATTTCCTAGAAATACCCTCTATCACACAGTCAGTGTGCATAACCATGTCAATATCAATTGAAGGATGGTTGCCAATTCCATATAACTAGCTTTATCTTTGGGAACTCTCCATAAATTTCTTAATATATAAGTTTTTCAAATTTTAATTATCCTAAAAATGTAAATTAGAACTGAAATAATCGAAATAATCGATTGACTTATGGGAATTTATGAATTTTAATGAAAATGCTTTTAATATTAAAAATCTAAGAAAAAATGCTTTTCGAATATTTAAATAGTGTTAATTGCAATCAATCCCTTTTATAGGAAAAGAAAGCATGCTTGCGTTGCTATTAACTTGATCGAATTCGAAATGTTGTAATAGTATTTCGAATTACTATTAGATCAATTCAAATACCTGAATACCTGTGCTTGAAATATGCGTACACAAAGAGAGCACAGACTTGTGGCAGCGATATCTATTTAGATACATATGCACATACACATGGGCGAAATATTTCGAATATGTTTTAAAAATAACCGTATACGTTAGAAAGAGAACGCTATAAGGAACATATGTATTAGAAACGGCGTGTGTGTACATATATATTATGTAGGAAAGGAAAAGCTCCGCAACAACCCAATACCCCAAGCCATACATATACAAAACTACGCATACATATACATGTGTGCACACATATACATATATGTATATGCTTCTCTATATATACATACATACTTACGTGTGTTTTAATTTCGAAATAATTTCGAGAATTTTAAAAATAACGCATTCGGTAAAAGTTCGTGTAGTATCCGTTGTTTTCTTTTTTTCGGCCGATTTCGTTGCCGATTGTCGAACTATATATATATATATATATATACATATATACATATATATCGCAACGCTCTAGAAGCGTGTCAAATGCGATCATTGCATTATAGCAACTCGTGTGTTTTAGAACACACGGCCGAACTTAAGTTTTGAAAGCGTGGGAAGTTCGAAAACTCTCGAAAAAGTTACCGTGTGAGTGTTTATTTTAGAAGAATCGGAGTGAAAATTAGTCAAAATTCCGGAGTTGTTAAATAATCAGAAAGCGAAAATTTCGAAAAAAAAAAACTGTTAATTAACTTGAAAATAAAACGTTATATAACACAATTAATTTCCTGCAAAAAGAAAAACATATTTTCGGCACAATGAAACGGGAAAAATTACTGAAAATCGGAATTACGTAATAATAGCAACGCCCCACATCGAGCGCATACATATAGACGCGACGCGGACACGCAAGATCTATATATGCATGTGCGGGTATATGGCACTGATCTATATTTAGGCGACAACCCACACAATTTGTTGTTGTTCCTGGCGGACTCTGTTTATAAGTAGTAACAACAACAACAACAACAACGGGGCCTAATTAATTAACTGAATCGGGGGAGGTGGTCGAAAGCGAAAATCGAAGAAACGAATATCCGGTTACGAAATTTTTAAAAACTTTACATGGAAATATTGAAGCATGCACATATTTGGATAGAAAAATATGCGCGAGATATTTTGAAAAATCAAAACACACACACACACGCACACACATGTGTGTGTCTGTCTCTGCTGTCAAAATGGGTCAAAGCTATAAAATAAACAAAAATAAAAAATAAAATAAAAAGAAAATTAGAAAAGCAAATAGAAATATATCCAAAAAATATTTAATGGGTCGACGCATTTAAGCGACATGGAACTAATCTTTATCCGTATATACTTTATATTTGCAGGGAAGTTTTGGGCTCACGACGCGATTGAAATAAGAATTTTTGAAAAGTCCCAATTATAATTTCTCGAGTTTTTAAGTTTAAAAGCGAAATTTAATCAAGATGCCGAAGCCAGCTGCCAGCCAGGAGGATGAGGATC
Organism: Drosophila montana; assembly: GCF_035044405.1. NCBI lineage: Eukaryota > Metazoa > Arthropoda > Insecta > Diptera > Drosophilidae > Drosophila > Drosophila montana. The sequence goes on along the minus strand of NW_026998165.1, from coordinate 32,065 downwards.
CCACCCCATACCTGTTCGTGTCTTTGGAACAAAGACGTATCGATCAATCGAAACCCTATGATTCGAAGAAGAGTTGTTGGGTGCCCGATGAGAAGGAGGGCTATCTTCTTGGTGAGATCAAGGCCACCAAGGGCGATATCGTCTCCGTCGGTCTGCCTGGTGGAGAGGTAAATGCACCGCAGACAATTCCAATGTCATATACTATCACCTATAGCTTATGTTTTGAAAGAGCCTCGTGGCTCGTCTTCAAGGGTTCAACATTGGCTCCCACTTGCTAGGCTTCACTTTTGGTACTACAAAAGGAGCTTAACAAATGGTAGTCGATGGCGATTCCTTTTTGCGAGAATTGAGCACTTTGGAAACCTAATGCTAATCGAGTATATAAAACTTCACTATATATATGACTAGGTAAAAGATTTCAAATCCGAGAAGGTGGAGAAAGTGAATCCACCAAAATTCGAAAAAATTGAAGATATGGCTGACATGACCGTGCTGAACACACCTTGCGTGCTGCACAATTTGCGCCAGCGTTATTATCATAAGCTTATCTACGTAAGTGTTAACAGTCAGAAACTCACTAATATATGGGTACTCTTCTTTTCTCTTCTTCAAAAAAAAAAAAATCAATAAACTATAAACAACAACTGCTAACCACGCCTAACAACAATAATAAAAAAAAAAAATAAACAAAAAATGAAATACGTAAATGGGTTACGAATGGGTCGACGTTATGAACTGTTTAAATGACATAAAACTAGACGAGAGACTTCAAGAAAGATCAGCTCCAGCAGGTGAACCCTCCGAAATACGAAAAAGCTGAGGATATGTCTAACTTGACATACCTTAACGATGCCTCTGTGCTCCATAACTTGAGGCAGAGATATTACAACAAGCTCATCTATGTAAGTAATTGCCTTACCAGGATGGCAATAGTAAAACAAACCCCTATTAAAAAAAAAACCAGCGTTCAATGTTTCTAAAAACCGCTTTAAGATCAAACACTCACAATCTGTAAACCTGATTCCAAATCTAAGGCCAAGGGCAGTTAGTTTCGTACAACGCTTTCAAATATGACTAAAGCATATTTTTGGTAGTACAGCTAACACTTGAGCTTTGCATATCTTCTAGTTCGACTTAAAAAATAACATCCATTATTTCACACAGCTCTTAATAGAGTCTACATAACCAGAGCTAATCAATCCCACAAACTGTGATTTGTCCGCACTAATACAGCTTCTACTAAACACAAATTTTGCCGTCCAGTCAGATGAACCTTACACTGGGATGAAAACGGTTTACCACACACACCACAATATACACACAACCACCACAACACACCACAACACACACACCAAGGATGCTGAGCTGAAACCTTAAAGATCATCACAGATATCACCAAATCCCCAATCCAGCAATACCCAAATATAAAAACTTTAAACAAGTATCCCAACAAAAAACCAAAAACATTCTAGTTAGTTATCCATAAAACACACACAAAACAAAAAAAACGAACACCAAAAACTGGTTGACCCAACAATGAAAAACAAAACAGACAACAATAAATATGAAGAAAAAAAACAAAAAAAACTATTACTAAACTGTCTTCAATGAGGGCTCTAAAACATGACTTTGTGCCGCTGAAAAAATGTTAAAAGACCACGGGCCGGCAGCTTGTCAAAGGAATACCAATGTTTTAGAGACCATTTTGACTAATCCGTAGAACTAACAAAAGTCAAACACACAGAGAATTTCTTATATTAATTGACGATATTATTGTTTATTCCTTCGCTGCAATGTCGTATATAGACCTATTCCGGTCTTTTCTGCGTTGCCATCAATCCTTACAAGCGCTACCCCGTCTATACCAACCGTTGCGCTAAGATGTACCGTGGTAAGCGCCGTAATGAAGTGCCACCCCATATTTTTGCCATTTCTGACGGTGCGTACGTCGACATGTTGACCAACCACGTGAATCAATCTATGTTGATTACCGGTGAGTCTGGTGCTGGTAAGACTGAGAACACGAAGAAGGTCATTGCGTACTTCGCCACTGTTGGCGCTTCTGGCAAGAAGGATGAGTCGCAGAAGAACAAGGGCTCCCTGGAAGATCAGGTTGTGCAAACCAATCCTGTGCTTGAGGCCTTCGGTAACGCCAAGACCGTGCGTAACGATAACTCCTCTCGTTTCGTAAGTATCAATTGATAGCTTCAAATCATCTGAAATCATTCTCATCTAATGTACTCCTCTCTACTTGTTCAGGGTAAATTCATCCGTATTCATTTCGGTCCATCTGGTAAACTGGCTGGTGCTGATATTGAGACCTGTAAGTATTGCAAGCTCCCTTTTTTTGTAATTCGCAACTGCTTCTACAACTTTCAACTCTCTTCTCGCACACTTTCCACAGATCTGTTGGAGAAGGCTCGTGTCATCTCTCAGCAGTCCCTGGAGCGCTCCTACCATATCTTCTACCAGATTATGTCCGGTGCCGTTGCTGGTGTCAAAGGTATAAAAATATGCTCGCATTATCATCCAGTTCATCCAGTTCACCTACTCTCAAATCTCTCTTTGCCAGAGCAAGGCCTGTCTCTTGCCTATATTTACAATATCTTTCAGTACTTCTAGCAGTGGTTTAGGTTCAACAACTGAACACAAACATACACTCACACACACATACACACACACCCATACACTTTAAATACACCAAAAGGCTATATTATTTATTTACTTTCTACACAATCTCCACTCAATCTGTTTAGAAATCTGTGGTTTGACCGATAACATCTACGATTACCACATTGTCTCCCAGGGCAAGGTTACTGTGCCCAGTATCGATGATTCTGAGGAATTCCACCTCACAGATGTAATTGTCCTTCATATGATACAAGCGTGTTATATTGTTTAATTGTATTTTCGTTACACTTACTACTAGACATTTATTTTCTTTTCTTTCGTAATATCGTAATTGAGTAATTATTTTGGTTAACTTTTTGCTATAGCTTATAGCGTACCGTAATCGTTATCGCTATCGTTATCGTTACCGTTATCGTATATCGTAGCGTTTACGTAGGTCTATACGCTTCTATCTGGCTAGCTGTAGCTGACATCTATTCCAAATTGCCAAACAAACCATCCAAAGATACGGATTATTGGAATACGTTGAAGGCTTTATAGTAATCGCGTGCGATCTCCCACCATTAAATATCCACCCTGTATCCCCAAAAATTCATTTATCCTCCTAACTCATACCATATCCCCAAACTAATATACGAAACATATTTCAGAATATTCTTATTAAATAATATTCTCTACCTTTTACATACATGTACACCCCCTCCAAACATACACACAAAAACCACATAACGTACGAACTATCGTCAACTGTTGTTCACCGATATAACCGATATATTCTATATATATATATGTATATAAAGAATACTGTGGGCTGTCGAACAACATTTACGATTATCGTATCGTATCACAAGGCAAAACGACAATACCAAGTGTTAACGATGCCGAAGAATGGGTCGCAGTGGATGTAAGGCCATACAGAACATGGTTACCTTTACATATGCTCACCTTAAATTCATATATCTGTTCAACAAAACATTTGTGTTCTAATCCAACAAAAACTTAATCTAAATGTTAACATTTTTGTCTGTGCCACGTCGGAGCATCAGCTCTTCATATACACATGCATATACATATATATATACTATGTGTCCCCCGTGTCGTCTCTTCAATGTTGTACTCAATATATCCTCTATATATATATATACATATCACAATTCGATATATATCAATGTATTTTAACCTGTCATGTCTGTCCCCCAAAATTCATAACGCTTTTTACCAATCCAAACGCAAATCAAGCTAAGCCAAAATATAACCCTAACCCTTTAACGAATTAACCAAGAACTAGAGTTAAACAAAAATATAGCTAGGATTTTTGTAGGCAGTGCTAGCTTTAGGGCCGTACTCATTATAATACAACAAAAAAAACCTATTCTACACATCTGTATTTTGTATCTGGAGTATTTGAATTGAACTTAATGCTAAACTCCAATCAATAACTAGAGATGGTATTTCTTACCCAACATATTGGTGATTATCCTGGCATTTGCCAGGGTAAAACACGGATACCCGGTGTCAACGATGGTGAAGAATTTGAGTTAACCGATGTAAGCAAAAAAAAACAAAAAAAATATCAAGAAAAAACCCGTTCCGAACAAGAATCCCTATCCACAAGAACTTTTGTAAAATATTTAAAAAATATGAAAAAAAAATCTCTCTCTCTCTCTTGTATTTTCTATATCTTATGTACGACACCACAATTTAAAGTTGTTTTTGAACCGTACACGCCCTGACTTTCCGATTCAAGTATAATGTAGTCGTAGCTATGAAAACTTTGTATATATATTATATATTTTACAGTGTGTTAATTTTCAAGTGTTGTTCCGGAATTATCTTGCGCTTTCTCTCTCTCTCTCTCTTTCACACACACACTCTCTCTCTCTCTCTCTCTCTCTCTCTCTCTCTGTCTCTCTCACTCTCACTCTCTCTGTTAGTATATCTATCTTTCGCGTTTTGCTGTAGTTTGCACCTTCACCTAGTTATGTAACCGTACCTTACAACTATCCCAAAACGCTGGGAGCAGGAGGTCTCTGTTGACCTAGCCAACCAAAATTTTACGATTCGTTTTGACACCGGGTAGCAACTATATATTTTGAGTATTGAAATGCCATAGGTACTTGAGAGAAGCCCGCTCCTGGCTTAAAAAAAAAAACAGAAAATAATAATATATATATACACATATTGCACCAGTCTAATTTTTGGTGGGACAACCCTCCTTGTACACAAGGCACAACACGCACATACACAAACAAATACACACAGACACACACTGAGAGGCCACACAGATCCTTATATACATTATCTGACTTAGCCCATAAGCTCTGTTCTATACTCTTCTTTTTTTTGTTGTTGCTGTTTAAACCAAAATACCTTCTCTCCGACTATATGTAGACATGTGCTTGCTCTCTGATAACATTTACGACTACTTTAACGTATCCCAGGGCAAGGTCACTGTGCCCAGTATCGATGACTCTGAGGAATTCCAGCTGGCAGATGTAAGTGACGGCAGTTGAAGGCCCAAAAATATATATATCCCATATATATATATATATATATATATGGGTATTTATGTTTCCGGTACTGTCTGAACGACAATTGTACCAATACCGAACACCGCTGTATGACACACCAACACGCCCACAGATATATATTTTATGTGTTTTTTCTTTTTGGTTACCCAGTTTCCAGTTCCAGACGTAGTACTTCGTATCTCTCTCTACATATATATGTATATATAATATGTATAGCCAGTACTTAGTCTCTATCTGTGTTTTAATCGGAATGCCCATAGCGTAAGATTGTATGACGAATGACGTATCCCTTGCCCGGTTCTTATTTTTTTTTTCTTTTGATTATTGAGTCTTTAAAAGCATCCTTAAAAACCAAATCTACGTAAGCAGATATACCTATCTGTAACTGTACTTAATATGGACTGATCTGTCACTTCTATGGACTGATCTAATTGGTTTGTGTTTAGCTTGCTGGAATGTGTATGCAATTAGTATATATATCTATATAATTATAACTACGATATCTATGTGTGTACTGTATATCTCCCGGCTAGTGTGCGATTTGTACCAAAAAACAACCCAAACACACAAGCGTACAAATCGTTCGATCGTTTAAGTCCTGTGTATGTAGTTCTTCTCTAAATATTATACTATATTTAACGGCCCCACAAATGACTTGAGCGCCGTACAGGTTAAGAGTTATCCAAGCAAATATACAAATACACACAGCACGCACGATTACCCCTTAAGTCCTCCACATCCATGTCTGGTCTTGCTAGTCTATAAGCCAACAAGCACCGGCTGATTTATGCTCTCTATCGATTCCGGAATACCTAAGCTATCTGGTAAAAAAAAAAACAAAACAACAGTACCTAGCACTTTATATAGGTTTACTAATTGAGCGCTTCTCACACTTTTATAAATATATATTTATGCCGCAAGTACTTTTGGATATCTAGTTGTTAACTTGTTTTCTTAAGCATGCTGCATGATGATCTAGTTATAAGCTACACTCAACAACATAAAAAAAGAAAACGCTGTAATAAATACCCAGAAATAATGCTGAAAAAACCTTCCACTAAACAACTGAGCGAAAAATGAACAAAAACTAATTTTCAAAAAAACCCATTTTATAACCGTTCCGGTAAATATAGCAAGCTTTCGACATCTTGGGCTTCACCAAGGAGGAGAAGGAGAATGTGTACAGGATCACCGCCGCTGTCATGCATATGGGTGGCATGAAGTTCAAGCAACGTGGTCGCGAGGAGCAGGCTGAACAGGATGGTGAGGAGGAGGGTGGCCGTGTATCTAAGCTGTTCGGCTGCGATACCGCTGAGCTGTACAAGAACTTGCTCAAGCCCCGCATCAAGGTCGGTAACGAGTTCGTCACCCAGGGCCGTAACGTCCAGCAGGTCACCAACTCCATTGGTGCTCTGTGCAAGGGTGTCTTCGATCGTCTCTTCAAATGGCTGGTCAAGAAGTGTAACGAGACTCTGGATACCAAGCAGAAGCGTCAGCATTTCATTGGTGTACTGGATATTGCTGGTTTTGAAATCTTCGACGTGAGTATTTTCGGACTGGATCACAACTTCGGCTTGCCAGCTATGCCTATGGCCAAGTGTTCTGTCATAGGATTCCTGACAAAAGCTATCCGTCATGGGATCTCTGGCATGGGATTCTCTGTTATAGGAATTCTGCCATAGCATTCATGACATAGGATTTCTTTCGAAGGATTCTTGTCACAGAATTCCTGTCATAGGTCTAGCTGCAAAGCTGATGCGACTGTCAATGAGCCCATATCGGATTTGTATCCGGTCTGTATCATTGACGTCGAACTGCTAACACGTCTCTCCACAAGCTAGGATTGGGTTAACTTGGGTAATACTTTGGATTAGTTCCAATTAGGTGCACTTTACGCACTCCATGCACACACACACACACTTCAATTACAACAAATGACAAAAAGTAAAACTTTAGAGCTGCTTAATATATAATATGTAAATATTCCCCCTCCAAACCAACGTAGTACAATGGCTTCGAGCAGTTGTGTATTAACTTCACCAATGAGAAATTGCAACAATTCTTTAACCATGTCATGTTCGTCTTGGAACAAGAGGAATACACCAAAGAGGGTATTCACTGGGACTTTATTGATTTCGGTATGGACTTGCTGGCCTGTATCGAACTGATTGAAAAGGTGCTTGAGCTTATCTATATATATATGTACTTCCACTTCCAAATGTTATGTGTCCCACTTGCACCAAAAGATTGCTTGTTGTGTGTTTTAGCACCGATTATTCGAATATCTTTTCCAAGGCATAGCACCTGCACCCTCTACGCATAGGCAACAAAAAACCAAATGAAAGCAAAGAACAGGTAACAAAACGTTCATGTTGTGTGTGTTTACATAAAAGCACTTATTTCCCACACAGAGCACAGATTATCATTTTCCTTGTTATGTAAGGGCGCACTTTATTAAGCAAAAACCCAGCACCATATTATCTATGCACTTGTTTTAAATGTTTACTACCTTTCACTACAAATAAATCCCGGGCACAAATTAGTTCAACGGTTTCGAGCAACTGTGTATTAACTTCACCAACGAGAAGTTGCAACAATTCTTCAACCATCACATGTTCGTTTTGGAGCAAGAAGAATACAAGAAGGAAGGTATTGAATGGGCCTTCATCGATTTCGGTATGGACTTGTTGGCCTGTATTGATTTGATTGAAAAGGTTCGTTCAGCGCGGCTCCGTCGACTCCGTCTCTCTCTCTCTACAGACTTGCCTGCCATTTTTCCTTAAGCACTTAAGAGTTTGTTATTTATTTATATAAATATAGTTTAAGCCCGTCGACTACTCTTTGGGAAAGCCATCTAGAACTGATGAACCCTTTAAAGAGCGTTACCCATTGCAGCTCTATTTGGAATAATTGCGCCCAAAAGCGTAACTACCTCTCCAGACAGTCAACCACCCCCATCCCCACCCACACACACACACACACACACAAATCTATGTTTCCACAAACGTGTTTAAGTACACACGTCCAAGGGGCAGAAATAAAAAACCCACGTAACTAACACGCACACACACACACATACTTGTTACCATCTGACTAACCCGGCTATATGTGTTAAATATTGTTCCGTTTCCGATATATAGTTCAACGGTTTCGAACAATTGTGCATCAATTTCACTAACGAAAAACTGCAACAATTCTTCAACCATCACATGTTTGTTTTGGAACAAGAAGAATATCAACGGGAGGGCATCGAATGGACCTTCATTGATTTCGGCATGGATCTGCAATTGTGTATTGATTTGATTGAAAAGGTACAGGGCAACAACTATCTCAGAGACAGATAGCCTAAGCTGACCAATAATACACAATTGCAAAAGTACTCTTAGTACTATATAGATCTTTTATTCTAACCAAAAATTGCACTGCAAGATTTTATAACCATAGTTCATAAGAATGCCTAGCCTAAATAAACAAACAACAACATCAACTAAATAGATCTAATATGCGTATAAGCTATATTCAACTAACGAGTGGGTAAGTTATATGTACTAATTAATTGATTAATGTTTCGAACTAAATCTAGTATTGTATTGTTTGTGCGTTATGTTGCTTTCAGTCTAATGCGTGCTTTTTACTAGCTCCCTTTGCAGGTATACTAATCAAAGAATTTGTCTATTCATTTCTGCAGCCTATGGGTATCCTGTCGATTCTTGAGGAAGAGTCTATGTTCCCCAAGGCCACCGATCAGACCTTCTCGGAGAAGCTGACCAACACCCATTTGGGCAAGTCGGCTCCATTCCAGAAGCCCAAGCCACCAAAGCCCGGCCAGCAGGCAGCCCACTTTGCCATTGGCCATTATGCTGGTGTTGTCGCCTATAACATCACCGGTTGGTTGGAGAAGAACAAGGATCCCCTGAACGACACTGTTGTCGATCAGTTCAAGAAGTCGAAGAACAACCTGCTCATCGAAATCTTCGCTGATCACCCAGGCCAGTCCGGCGGCGGTGAACAGGCCAAGGGCGGTCGCGGCAAGAAGGGTGGTGGCTTCGCCACTGTCTCGTCTGCCTACAAGGAGCAGTTGAACAGCTTGATGACAACTCTGCGCTCGACACAGCCTCACTTTGTCCGTTGCATCATTCCCAATGAAATGAAACAACCTGGCATGGTTGATGCTCACTTGGTTATGCACCAGCTGACTTGTAACGGTGTGCTTGAAGGTATCCGTATTTGCCGTAAAGGTTTCCCCAACAGAATGGTCTACCCCGACTTCAAGATGCGGTAAGTCCACACACAAACATATACACATATAGACATTAGACATAGACATAGACATTAGACATACTTATCAGTTAGTTAATACATATACATACTATATATAATACCTACTCTTAGCTTTATGAAGCACTAGTTCTTGTATATACACTGGAGCCAATGGGGCGTGACCCACTCTCTCACTCTTCTACTCTCTTAAGTATCTTTGAAAAATATTAACTTGCTAAAATTCTATTGAAATTAACTTTAGTTATATGATTCTGGCACCCGCTGCTATGACAGCTGAAAAGCTGCCTAAGAACGCTGCCACCAAGTGTTTGGAAGCCGTTGGACTGGACCAAGACTTGTATCGCATTGGTAACACCAAGGCACGCATAATTTGATGTATATATTAATGTGCTAGTCAGTTAGTGTCCGTCCCCAAGGTCCAATCCAAATGTATATCTCAATTATTGCACTCACTCTTACCTCAATTTGTATACCAATCCATGTACCATGTACCATGTACCAGTTCCAGTTCTTGCTCAAGTGCTGTGTGATCGTGTGATCATGTTGTCGTTCGATTTATTTATATATTTGTTTGCGAGGTGGAATCAACTTTAATGTAGCATGGTCTATGTCTCTATACATACACAATTTGTTTTACGTCTCAATGAATGTATCAACAGGTACCAGATTCTGAACCCGCGCGGCATTAAGGATCTCGATGATCCCAAGAAAGCTTCCAAGGTGTTGATCGAGTCAACCGAGCTGAATGAAGATCTCTATCGTCTGGGTCATACCAAGGCATGATTAAGTTTCAATCTATATACATATTCTTTGCTTATTCGGCTATTTCAATTTCGAAATTCTTCCATATGAGTGGATGGCTCAATTTTATGTATATATATATTTATATATTATATTTATATGTGTAGTCAATAATCCAACGAAAACTGGATGCCTCAAAACGCCAACGCGCAGGCATCTGAAATTATACACACACCTACACACAACAACTACAAAAACACACACACAAGTGGTCCCAAGTGTACACATTAAAAAAGAAAAAGAAATTCTTATGAATGAAATTTCATTTGCAGCTATCAAATTCTGAATCCAGGTGGTATTGTTGGCGTTGATGATCCCAAGAAGTGTGGCTCACTTATATTGGAATCCACAACATTGGATCCCGATATGTATCGTATTGGACACACTAAGGCATAGTCGCGTTCCACAGATTCTTGACCTTTTTTTAAATGCATTTTGCGTACCTCCTATACACATTATTTTTGAAAACATTCTACTCCTCCAAGTAGTATTTTTGTCGTATCTCTCTCTCTCTCTCTCTCTCTCTCTCGCTCGTTCTTTCGTATCTATCTATCTCCCGTACACTTGACGGATTTCACACAACTAGATTCCGTATATATAATATATATTCATATTTTTCTCTTGCCAGAGACGTACTCTGCAGTTCCAATTTTTTGGGCGCCCTTTCAGAAAACAGATACAAAACCTTGCTAGGGGCGCTATTCAGCACAATGATTGTTTTACCCCCAACAATCCGAATTCCCCCCCAAAAGAAACCCCATTCTACACCAATGTTATGCGATCCCCAGCATCCACTTAGACCAACACACATCTACACACACACATGCACACAACAAACCGATTCCCAAACCCTTTGAGAATAAAACCCTGTTCTGCAGCATGGGTTCGAGTTCGTAGTAGTTATTTGATTCTATTTTCTTTTTGTGGCTCGAGACTTTAAGATCAACTGTAAATAACACTAGATCTAAGCTAGTTATACTAATCCAATATAGTTATATATGTATCGTATATAGCGAACTGTAGTGAAACACACGATGTTATGTTTATTTTTATGAAAATCATTTTTATATATATATGTTATACGTGAACAACATATAGCTACCAAATCCTGAACCCAAAGGGTATCAAGGGTATTGAGGATCCCAAGAAATGCACGAAAATCCTCGTCGAATCGACCGAGTTGGCCGACGATCAATACCGTTTGGGTAACACAAAGGCACGAAACAATTTTCTCATTTTTTGCAATCAAACAATATCAAAAAGCTGAATAACTCAACTTCAACAAAAACACTTCGTATATGGCTTCCAGACAGATGTCCAGACACACATACATATATACAAACACAAACACACACACACACACACGCACACAGGATCTCAAGCCGTAAACTAAGCAACAAGCTTAGGGTTATGTTCTGTGTGTGCTGTGCGCATGTCTCTCTCTCTCTCTCTCTCTGTTTCTCTCTCTGTCTATCTTTCTCTTTCGCTGTTGGTATATGTACACGAAATCCATATACAAATAAGGACATATACGTACTATGCATCCAACATATCCCTCAAAAAGAAACCTTTACAGAAAAGGTCGAACCAAACAATCCCAACCCAAGAAATCCTCCCTAAAAAAGAAAACAACAAATTGGTACTCTTAATTTGGTAGCATTAACTTAGACATAACTGTTCCTTAGCTTGTAGTATATACTAATTGAATAACTAGTTATGGTAGTAGTACAACAACATGCACTAACAAACGTTTAAAAGTTTACAAAAAGAACGAAACACTTGACAATTAATACAAAAAAAATACCATTTAATAATACCAACCCATACAGCTACAAGATCATGTGCCCAAAGCTATTGCAGGGCGTTGACAAAGACAAAAAGGCCACTGATATTATCATTAAGTTTATCGATTTACCCGAAGATCAATACCGTCTGGGTAACACAAAGGTATATCCAGAGACAATATACTCAACTAGCTACAAAAAGCTCGCATGCACCACATCTCACACACACACACAAAATAAAAGTTTAAGGTTCTGGTCCCCCCGCTTGGAAGCCGTACTGCCTCCAGCTGTTAGTACACGGCTCAGGTGGCGGTTTCCTTGAGTGTGGGGTCCTGCACCTGCGACTCTCCACACACAACTCACTCACTGCTCTAGTTTTAAGCTGAATGTCTTCCATTCTCATCGATCTACAACTGACTTCATTAAATAGCATAATTTGTGTGTTGTTTCTTGTCTTGTCTTGTTTATTTTTCTTTCTGTGTTTTATGTTTTTTTCGTTTTCTGTTCTGTACCAAAATCCATCCTCTATTCTATCCCCGTTCAAACTGTCGAAAAGTGTTTTTGAAGAATCGCTTGTAGCTTAAGCAAAAAAAAAAATGATTTTTGAGCTGGGCCAAAAGGTTGGCTCCAACCAACTCGCCTTGCCCAGTTCTGTTGCCTAAAGCACGCGCAATTTTTGTATGTGTGTTTTGCTTACGACTGGAGATTAACCTATTTCTATTTGATGTTCCATTCGACACATCCACGCATCCACACATCCACTTGCCACATATTTAGGTGTTCTTCCGTGCCGGTGTCCTGGGTCAGATGGAGGAGTTCCGTGATGAGCGTCTGGGCAAGATCATGTCCTGGATGCAGGCCTGGGCCCGTGGTTATCTGTCCCGCAGAGGCTTCAAGAAGCTGCAGGAGCAGCGTGTCGCCCTCAAGGTCGTCCAGCGCAATCTGCGCAAATATCTGCAGCTGCGTACCTGGCCCTGGTACAAACTGTGGCAGAAGATCAAGCCTCTGCTCAACGTCAGCCGCATTGAGGACGAAATTGCCGTGAGTATTAAAGAAATGAAATGTATTTATGATCAGAAGATGATCGCAGTCTGCTCTGTTGTCTGGTTTGAACTTGGCCAGCCAGTTGTGTCTGGCAATCAAGCATAGCCCTGGCATGTCCGACCCTTCAACGTGGTAGCTTCTGCATTGTTGTCGGGCATAATTGGATGTGCGGCAGCAGCTGCTGCAAGGCGATCTTTAAATAGACTCGAACTATATAGACTGCATACTTTGTTGCTTGCTAATTAAGCCAACTTAATGCCACGACCACGATAGACCACGCCCACAACTATTTCAAATGCCACATACGCATTCTTCGATCCGATTGCGATCATGTTGATCGTGTTGACGATGATGATGATCATGCTGCTGATCGAGCTACCAAAAATAGATGCTGTCATAATCGTTGCTCACACATCTCACATCTTGTTTCTTCGAAATGTTTGGGTTACGCTCTAAAACGGAGCTGCTCGATATAGAATCGAAATCTGCTATAGATTGCTGGAATCGGTAAATGCGCATTTCGATGCGGCCCTATATACATATCCATATTCATATACATATGTAAGCCTATGTATATTTCGAGCTATATATCTATAGCTCCATCTGAATGGCTATTCTCGTACATGCTGGCAGCTCTTTTCTATTTTTTTAAGTGGCGAGCAGTTGCCAATTAGCTTGCTAATTAAATAATAAAAAGGCAGCGGCGCCAGCTGAATGAAAGGCAGGGGAGGCTGTACAGCGGGGCGTATGATTAATACGCATACGCCGCATTGGCCCAACTCAATTCTCAATCTGATGATGAGTAATTATAAGCAAGCAAACTATTTAGTGTATGTGCGAGCGAGCGAACAACACATTATATATATGTATATATATTTATATACATATAGATATAGATATACATATATAGCGTACACCTGCTGTTGGCCGCGCAAGTGCGAAATGATAGCAACCAATGCGAAATTCGTGAATTATGAATTTATGATGGCAATTACAGATGCCAGAGGCAGGCAAGCCAACAGCAACAGCTGGCTGCCACTTTCGGGGCGTTGCTGCTGCCTAAATTTTATATAGCCAAATTTTGAACGCTTCTGCACAGTGCAATCGCAGCAGCCATTCCAGTTGTGTTTGGACCAGTCCGCGGCGCGTTGCAAACGAAACAATTCGAACGAATTACAGCAGAAAGCAAATATTTCAAGCTGGTTAACACTGGCTATTGGTTAATTGAATTTAATCAGCAATCAATTAAAATCGAGTGTATTTAATTAAACAAAAGCAATGGCTGACGAAAAGAAGGCCAAAAAAACGAAAAAGGCTGCAGAAGCAGCGCCAGCTGAGCCAGCACCCGAGGAGGCAGCAGTTGCGCCTGCGGCTGAGCCTTCAGCTGGTGCAGAGCCTGCCAGCGCGGAGCCAAGTGTTGAACCCGCTGCAGCAGCAGCAGATGCAGCAGCAGCAGCTGCACCACCAACGCCCGCTGAGAGCAGTTCATTTAGTAATCCGATAAATGCTTCCAATGATTTACAGCGTCTGGAGGAGAAGGCCAAGAAGGCTGAGGAACTGCATGCCGCTGAAGTGAAAGTGCGCAAGGAGCTGGAGGTCTTGAATGCCAAGCTGTTGGCCGAGAAGACCGCCCTGTTGGACTCCCTGTCCGGCGAGAAGGGTCAGCTGCAGGACTTCCAGGAGCGCAACGCCAAGTTGACCGCCCAGAAGAACGACCTCGAGAACCAGCTGCGCGTAAGTACCTACAAAACTAAACCTAATCCAATCCAATCTCCCACAACAAAAAAAAAAATAGAAAGAAAAAACAACCACATCAAAATTCAAATTCAAATTCAAATCCCCCAAGCACATCGCATTGGTGAAAATTTATCAAGTGCAATCGGGCGTAGCAATTGCTCGGCTATTTTGAGAGTTCCGAGTGAGCTGTTGATGTGCGCACTTTGCTAAATTTAGCCCATGATCGATCGAACCAATGTAGCACCCACTCATCCACACGTCTATATGTATACAAATATCTATGTCTCATCCATATATAGGACATTCAAGAGCGCCTGACTCAGGAGGAAGATGCCCGCAACCAGCTGTTCCAGCAGAAGAAGAAGGCCGATCAGGAGATCTCTGGCCTGAAGAAGGACATCGAGGACCTGGAATTGAACGTCCAGAAGGCCGAACAGGATAAGGCCACCAAGGATCACCAGATCCGCAACTTGAACGACGAGATCGCCCACCAGGATGAGCTCATCAACAAGTTGAACAAGGAGAAGAAAATGCAGGGCGAAAGCAACCAGAAGACCGGTGAGGAACTGCAGGCCGCCGAGGACAAGATTAACCACTTGAACAAGGTTAAGGCCAAGCTCGAGCAGACTCTCGATGAGCTCGAGGATTCGCTGGAGCGCGAGAAGAAGGTGCGCGGCGATGTTGAGAAGTCCAAGCGCAAGGTTGAGGGTGACCTCAAGCTGACCCAGGAGGCTGTTTCCGATCTGGAACGCAACAAGAAGGAGTTGGAGCAGACCATCCAGCGTAAGGACAAGGAATTGTCCTCCATCACCGCCAAGCTGGAAGATGAGCAGGTCGTTGTTGGCAAGCACCAGCGCCAGATCAAGGAACTGCAGGCCCGCATTGAGGAGCTCGAGGAGGAGGTCGAGGCCGAGCGTCAGGCACGCGCCAAGGCTGAGAAGCAGCGCGCCGATTTGGCCCGCGAGCTCGAGGAATTGGGTGAGCGTCTGGAGGAGGCTGGCGGTGCCACCTCTGCCCAGATTGAGCTGAACAAGAAGCGCGAGGCTGAGCTGAGCAAGCTGCGTCGCGATCTTGAGGAAGCCAACATCCAGCACGAATCCACCCTGGCCAACCTGCGCAAGAAGCACAACGATGCCGTCGCCGAGATGGCCGAACAGGTTGATCAGCTCAACAAGCTGAAGGCCAAGTAAGTAAAATTCCAATTGATCTCTCTCTAGAAATCGCTAGCTATTTCAGGTGCGCCCGCCGCGACTGCCAAAAATTGAGAGTCTATATATTAACGTGTAACCGATCGTTGTTGATCCGTTCAGCTTCTATAAATATAACTCAACTCTCGTTCTACTTTTTGTAATCTAGGGCCGAGCACGATCGTCAGACTTGCCACAATGAGTTGAATCAAACTCGTACCGCCTGCGATCAGTTGGCTCGCGATAAGGTAATATGTCGGCCATATGCAACGCGTTCGCGATCTCCGACTGGCGATCGCGACTACGGGGCAAATGGACCACACATATACACCTAATTAAATACATAGATACACTACGCATGTACCACACACTCACACACACACACACACATAGAACAAGCGACTACAACTGTGTGTGCGTGACTAGCTATCTCTCTGTCTCTCTCTCTCTCTCTCTCTCTCTGTGTTGATCTCCCCTGAATATAACGTATTTAGTGTGTGTGTAATTCTATAGGATTCAATGGACTACGGATCGCTCGTGCACTCTCGCTCGCTTCTCCGCCTTAATGTGCTACGCTAAATTCCCAAAAACAACAAACTGTAATCCCTTAACTAACCCACAACACTATATCTACTCTCTATATATTGTCTAATCCAGGGCTGAGAAGGAGAAGAACGAGTACTACGGCCAGCTGAACGATCTGCGCGCCGGTGTTGATCACATTACCAACGAGAAGGTATACAACAATATGATTTTATTCGACTGCGAACGCTGCTGTAAATTATATGCTGAACGTTATTGCTCCGAAACTTGTATATTTTACTCTTGGTAGAAGTCTCGAAAAAAACCAAAATAAAAAAATATAGATATATATTGAAATGAAGCCCCTACCGAAAACCAAAACTAAAACGACCTATTTAAAGAATATTTTGCCTGCTTTTAATGTACCCTTTACTAATTCTGTACAGCGCTTACACAAGACAAATTGCCACACAACCTGAAAAGAAATCCGCGAATATCCTCAATTAATCCTTGCAATTTCTCATCGTCGAACAGGCTGCCCAGGAGAAGATCGCCAAGCAGCTGCAGCATACCCTCAACGAGGTCCAGTCCAAATTGGATGAGACCAACAGGACTCTGAACGATTTCGATGCCAGCAAGAAGAAGCTGTCCATTGAGAACTCCGATCTGTTGCGTCAATTGGAGGAAGCCGAGTCTCAGGTGTCGCAGCTGTCCAAGATCAAGATCTCCTTGACCACCCAGCTGGAAGATACCAAGCGTCTGGCCGATGAGGAGTCTCGCGAACGCGCCACCCTTTTGGGCAAGTTCCGCAACTTGGAGCACGACCTCGACAACTTGCGCGAGCAGGTTGAGGAGGAGGCTGAGGGCAAGGCTGATTTGCAGCGTCAACTCAGCAAGGCTAACGCCGAGGCCCAGGTCTGGCGCAGCAAGTACGAGTCCGATGGTGTTGCCCGCTCTGAGGAGCTGGAGGAGGCCAAGAGGAAGCTGCAGGCCCGCCTTGCCGAGGCTGAGGAGACCATCGAGTCGCTCAACCAGAAGTGCATCGGCCTGGAGAAGACCAAGCAGCGCCTGGCCACCGAAGTCGAGGACTTGCAGCTGGAGGTCGACCGTGCCAATGCCATTGCCAACGCCGCCGAGAAGAAGCAGAAGGCCTTCGACAAGATCATTGGCGAATGGAAGCTCAAGGTTGACGATTTGGCCGCTGAGCTGGATGCCTCCCAGAAGGAGTGCCGCAACTACTCCACCGAGTTGTTCCGTCTTAAGGGTGCCTACGAGGAAGGCCAGGAGCAGCTGGAGGCTGTGCGTCGTGAGAACAAGAACTTGGCCGATGAGGTTAAGGATCTGCTCGACCAAATCGGTGAGGGTGGCCGCAACATCCATGAAATCGAGAAGGCCCGCAAGCGCCTGGAAGCCGAAAAGGACGAACTCCAGGCTGCTCTTGAGGAAGCCGAGGCTGCTCTCGAACAGGAGGAGAACAAGGTCCTCCGCGCTCAGCTTGAGCTGTCCCAGGTGCGCCAGGAAATCGATCGCCGCATCCAGGAGAAGGAAGAGGAATTCGAGAATACCCGCAAGAACCACCAGCGCGCTCTCGACTCCATGCAAGCCTCCCTCGAAGCCGAAGCCAAGGGCAAGGCTGAGGCGCTGCGCATGAAGAAGAAGTTGGAAGCCGACATCAACGAATTGGAGATTGCTCTGGATCATGCCAACAAGGTAGGCCTCCACTACCGACTACACACTTCCAGCCATAAGCTAAAACATTATTCCTTTTTATTTCCCATTAGGCTAACGCCGAGGCCCAGAAGAACATCAAGCGCTACCAACAGCAGCTCAAGGACATCCAGACTGCCCTTGAGGAAGAACAGAGAGCCCGCGATGATGCCCGCGAACAGCTGGGTATCTCCGAGCGTCGTGCCAACGCTCTGCAGAACGAACTGGAAGAGTCCCGCACTCTGCTGGAGCAGGCCGATCGCGGTCGTCGCCAGGCCGAGCAAGAGCTGGCCGATGCCCACGAACAGCTGAACGAAGTTTCCGCCCAGAACGCTTCCATCTCCGCTGCCAAGAGGAAATTGGAGTCTGAGCTGCAGACCCTGCACTCTGACCTGGATGAGCTCCTGAACGAAGCCAAGAACTCCGAGGAGAAGGCCAAGAAGGCTATGGTTGATGCCGCCCGCCTGGCTGATGAGCTCCGCGCTGAGCAGGATCATGCCCAGACCCAGGAGAAATTGAGAAAGGCCCTGGAACAGCAGATCAAGGAATTGCAGGTGCGTCTGGATGAAGCTGAGGCCAATGCCCTTAAGGGTGGCAAGAAGGCTATCCAGAAATTGGAGCAGCGCGTCCGCGAGCTCGAGAACGAGCTGGATGGTGAGCAGAGAAGACACGCCGATGCCCAGAAGAACTTGCGCAAATCTGAGCGCCGCATCAAGGAGTTGAGCTTCCAGTCTGAGGAGGACCGCAAGAACCACGAACGCATGCAGGATCTGGTCGACAAGCTGCAACAGAAGATCAAGACATACAAGAGGCAGATCGAGGAAGCCGAGGAAATCGCTGCCCTCAACTTGGCCAAATTCCGCAAGGCCCAGCAGGAGCTCGAGGAAGCCGAGGAGCGTGCCGATCTGGCTGAGCAGGCAATTAGCAAATTCCGCGCCAAGGGACGTGCCGGTTCCGTCGGTCGTGGTGGCAGCCCAGCGGTAAGTACCTAACCATCAAATACCCTATACTCTCCACGCTCCACTCATTCAGCAGCGAACACAAAGCAACCATTTTGCTTACCATTTCAATATTATTCCGTTGTCAAAACCTCTCTAGTATATTGATTATATTGCCTATATACATATATGCTTAAATATATATATATATATTCTTCCCTTACATATTGCGGTTCGTGCTCTGCTTCTTCACACCTCACCTCTACAACCTCGACAACAGAATTAAATAAAAAATTTGAGGCACAACCAAAAATGAAAAATCAAATATAAAAACAAAAAAAAAAACAAAATCTATTATGGTTCAATTATGTGTAAACAATCAAAAAAAAGAAGAAATGAGAGAACAAAAACATGCAAAGAGAATTATAGCTTATAAGAATTAATATATATACAATAATAATAATATAGATGCATCATACGACATTCGGTAGAACAGAGAATTGTAATTAGAGGCACCACCAACCACATGCTAACGCACCTGGGCGAAAAAAAAGTTACGAACCAAATAATTCAAATCTAAAACAGCAAGAAAGAAATGACAGATGATCGATAACATCGATCTATCGATACATCGATTCATCGATAAGCTAGTACCAACCAAAAATGCGTTCATTTTGACAATTTTTCTAACTATGAAGATCAACAGCAAGTAAATCAATCAAGCAATCAATCAATCGACTTTGCTTTCTCTACAACCATACTGCATACAATATATATATTTATATATATATATATATACAAAACTATTCTTCCACTATATTATTAAAAAACAAACCACATATATATATATATATATGTATATGTATTTGTACATGTGTACTGCAGCCTACGGCGTCAAGGGGTGGCCGCTAGAGGGCGCGCTGGAGCAGTAGAAACTTTCTTGATAACATTTGTAAGTGGCGTCTCCCATAAGCGGATGCGTTTTCAACGTTTAACGTTTCACGTTCTCGTTCTTGTTGTTCTTGTCTTGTTGTCTCAGAATGTTAGAAAACTTCTATTTCCCACACACTTACAAGCACACGCATACAGACGCATACATAGAGAAACTATTCCAAAATTCAACGCATATTCGATCATTCAGTTAGCATCGTTTCCTTTGAACGTTCATTCGTTTGCCTGCGCTCTCTTTTATGAGTTGCGTTCATTTGTTACGTATACGCTCTCTCTTGAGTTGTGTTCATTTGTTACATTAACGCTCTCTGATGAGTTGCGTTCATTCGTTTTATTAATATTTTCGTTCATTCATTGAATTCAATTCCTTCATTCATTCATTGAGTTCATTCGTTCAATTCGTGTGGTCTCTCTTTCATACATTCCCCTCATATAGAACGTCTCGAGCATCTATTTACGTCCTGCGTTGCTCACACTACCCTTGTACCCTGTTTATATGCTCGTTTTCTCTCTTTCTCCTTCCCGTCAATGTGTGCACCACATAACGTGCAACCAACTTAGTGAGTTAGTCAAATGTCTCAACGAACTTTTAGTGACTCGTCCACCCAAGCATGTTAAGGCTATTGATAAAATCACATATATATATAAAATCATATATTTAAACTCTCATTTAATATACATAATTTGTTTCTATTCTGCAGCCCCGTGCGACATCCGTTAGGCCACAATTCGACGGATTGGCTTTCCCACCAAGATTCGACCTTGCTCCTGAAAACGAATTCTAAATGCCATTTCATTTTTTAATTTATTTTAAATGATATTTCATAATGATTATGTTTATGATTTAAAGCTTAATTTCTTAATTTAAACAAAATAATAAAACTATAACAAAATATATATCGAAACGACGGGAGGCAAAATGCACTTAGGCAAAAAAGAAAACAAAAAAACTATTAAAAACTCAAACCGGGCCCCAACATGAAGATCTTAAGACCCCCGGTAAAAACAACAAAAAAATCAGTTGAAACAACAACAACGATCGACATACATAAGTTCTCTGTGAGGGGAGTTGGTAGCAGCTTTGTAAGCGCGACATTTGCTTTCGGACATTTCCTGAGACCTGTTATTGTATTTATATTTTTATACAACTTTCAAAACGCATTCAACAAACAATAAAAAAACAAACACACAAAAAACATGCATTACAACAACAAATGATCCCCGTCAAATGTGAGTTAAAAATAGGCCCCAATGGGAGGGAAGTGTCCACCAGGAAATGTCGCAGTTGCACTATCTAACATATCGAATTGTGTCAATGTAATTTTCTTAAATGTATACCCAATTCTACAGACCTATAGACAAACAGACAGCATACACACTCGCATCGCATTGCGCTTATGTTTATGTTAAATTTTTTAATTTTATCAACACATTATAAGATTAAAAGATCAAAACTACAATTAAAAAAGTATACAAAAAAGGAACAAAATAAATGTAAATCAATTTAAAAAAAAAAACAATTGTATTATCTTTAATGAGAATTTAGTGATTATATTCCCTTTAAAATTATAGAGCTGTTCTGCTCAGAGATTCATGGTGAATATGTCACAGTCGAGTCAATCCAGTTTTATTTGTAAAAATAATATATGTATTTTACTGGAGAGAGAGAGAAAGCGAGCAGAGAAGTAGAAATAGAGATTGAGAAAGAAAGAGCAGAAAGAGAGAGAGAGAGAGAGAGAGAGAGAGAGAGCAGAGAAGCAGAGAGAGATAGAAAGAGAGAGAGCAGAGAGAAAGACAAAGAGAGAGGGATATAAGAGGAGCAGAGATAGAGAGAGAGAGAGAGGGAGAGAAAGAGAGAGAGAGAGCAGAGAGAGAGAGAGAGAGAGAGAGAGAGAGAGAGAGTGAGAGAGAGAGAGAAAGAGAGAGAGAGAAATATAAAGGGGGAGAGAGAGCAGAGAAACAGAGATGGACAGAGAGAGCAGAGATAGAGATAGCGATAGAGATAGAGATAGAGATAGAGATAGACAGAGAATGTGGGAGAGAGAGAAAGAGAGCGAGTGAGAGAGAGAGAGAGAGAGGAGAGTTAGAGAGAGAGAGAGAGAGAAGAGAGGAAGATTGAGAGAGAGAAGAGAGGAAGATAGAGAGAGAGAAGAGAAGTAAAGATAAAGATAGAGAGGGAGAGAGAGAGAGAGCGAGCGGGAAGAGTAAAGGAGAGGAGAGATTGAAGTAATAGAGGAAGAGAGAGTGAGAGAGAAAACCTTGTTAGGAAAGAGACAGAGCGAGAGGCTTATATACAGAGAAAGAAAAAGAGAGAGAGAAGTAATAAAATAAAATTTGTCTTTTAGAAGTAGAGAGAGAGAGAGAGCGCTGGAAGTAGTAAATTGGTAGAGTAAGTGAGAGACAAAAAAGTTAATGAAAAAAAGATTAAGTTATAAAGAAAGAAAGAGAAGAGAGAGTGAAAAAAGAGAGAGAGTGAGAGAGAGAGAGACACAGATAAAATAAGAGGAACCATTAGATAGTAAAATAAATAGAGAACAAATTTAAGACAGATGTGGAAGAAGCAGAGAGAGGGAGAGAGAGTGTGTAAAAAAGTAGTAGTAGTAGTCTGAGAGGCATCTGGTAAAAGGGAATTGAAGAGAGGGTAAGATGGATAAAGAGACGAAAAGAAATATAAAGTGTAAGAAAAAAAGAGAGCGAAAATCTGTAAGGGTGCAGAAGAGACCAAGAGACAAAGTTAACGTAAGAGAGACAACTTCTGCTTGATAAAATGGTAATTGGAGTCTAGAGATAGAGAGAGCGAGAGAGAGAGAGGGAAATGGTTGATGGAGGGGGGGGGACGGAGATCTCGACTAAAATGAAAAAAAAAGTAAGTCGAGCTAAAATACTCAGTTATAACTAACGACCAATAACTTGAAAATTAATGTTTAATTAATAATTTAAAAATAACGACCGCCCTCCTCCTCGATTTTCAAAAATTCAAGTAGGGCCTGCCCATATGGATGTAATTTCAGTGCATTTTGGTTTTTTTTAATGTAATGTGGCTAAAAACGGAAAGTGTAACGTGAATTTAAAATGTTGTAGTCTTTATTGAAAGTCAACGAGCGCCCTCCTCCTCGATTCTCAAAAATTCAAGTAGGGTCTGCCCATTTAGATGAAATTTCAATTATTCTTTTTATCGTGTGATTAACAGCGGCTGCAACTTGAAAATATGATATGAATTTAAAATTTTGTTTTAATTGCGTATACTTAACGGCAAGAATTAAAGTTTGGCGAACATATTATGTACTAGCACGCGATCGACTGGATGAATGGTAAGTGCAAATGTTGTAGATTAATTAAATTGAATAATTTCCTCCCGCATATAACAATACTGATAAATTTCAAAACAACCGGCTTACATATTCGTGAAGATAAAGTCATTTTATTTGGTATACTTGAATACAAATACATTTAATATATTTTATGTTGAATCTTTATCTAATAAGAGTAGTTGTTACATTTTACACAAAATATATATAAAGGTAGCATCTTCTCTTATGAAGAGCACAATTCTATCCGATCCACTTCTAACGCCATAAACCCAAATGCATAGGGCGATCCTTTCACATACATACACACACACACATAAAGTGTTGAAGATATTTTATTTTCCAGCTCCAGGTGCCCTGGGATTGGGTTCAGTGCGCAACAGCTGCTTATGCTGTCCAATCATGTGCTCAATATGATTGCATTCCCGCAGCTCGCCCTTGAACTGATCGAGGGTCTCATAGAGCACTGGATAAAGGGCGGGCAGCAGTCCATGATCGAGAGTGGGGAACAAATGATGCAGCACATGATCACCAAAGTGAGTAAGTACTAGAAATTGTGACCATTTCAAGTCCCCGCGATCGATTATGGTGTCCACCTGAAACAGGCCCCAGTCGCGATCCTCACGATTCGCATCGCCTTCGTGATAGATCTCCGGGTCATGATGCGCCGCATTCAGTCCGATTACGCAAAAAGCAAAGCTGGCGATGGAAGTCATCGATAGCCACAGCCGTAAACAGCAAAGTAAGCCCGCCGATTCGCCCGATCCGTAATACATGACCAGGGGTATGGAGAGCGGCAACAGATCGTGCCAGTACATAATATTCGTGTGGCGCAGCGAATAGAAGATGCTATAAATAAACTATTCCGTTTATCAATTGATCAGTTTAAAGATTATCAGGCACCTACCGCATGCCCATTTGCATGAAGAATGCAATGGCATAGGCCAGCGGCTCCGTGACCCAAGATACATAGCGCAGCGCCTTGGTCTTAATGTGCGGATTGGGCACCCAGCAGAGCAATGGCTCGAACATGCTTAGCTCCAGATCCATGTAGGAATTGGGATAGATGTGATGGGACAGGGCATGCGAGATGCGCCACGAGCAAAAATTCATCATGCCCAGATTGAAGGTGTACATCTGCCAGTTATCGCGTCGATGGAAATAATTGTGGGACACGATCACCGTCCAGCAGAGCGCCACACCTGCGAGAATCAATGCCAGCAGACTGTCATACTTGGCGCTGGCCACGGCAAACAGATAGGTGGAGAGCAATATGCCCAGATGGATCATCTAAAGGTGGGACATTGAACAAAGATCGTCAAGGATCATCAGGGATCATCTACTCACATCGCTCTTTCGCTTGGGCCGCTTGTCTATCGTCTTCAGCTTCTCCCGCACGCGCTCCTTCAGCGTCTTGTAGAAGCCGTCCTCGTGCAAGGTCAGCGTGTAGATTCGCGGCTTGGCCGCATCCCGCACCTTGTACTTGGCAATCATCTTCTCTGGCGTCGTGGTCAGATGATGTGCCTCAAATGCTTCGGTAATGTCAGTGCCTTTGGTTTCCCGTATCCAGAAGGTGCCGCCGGGATGCTTGTCAATGAATTCCGTTAAATCGTAAATGCCATCCTTAATGCGCCAAAGTCCTTCGGCTTCATCATCCTGACGTTTGCCCTGCTGCCAGCTGTGAACTGTGACCAGCGCCGAGTTGCGATATGTGGGAAACTTGGTGGCAATTCCGCTCTTCTTCCACGTCTCAATGACCATTGTCCTAGATCCTTGCTGAGGCTCTCCCTTTTGCGTATAGAACCTAACTCGAGCTGTTTTCAACGCGTACTGAGCGTCATTTAGAGCGCGTCTAGATTATAAGTGTCGACCTAAGCCGGTCACAAATCGATGCATAAAGAACAAGTTGTTGAGAGTGACCGACTATAAAATACTCCGTTGTTCATACTTCATTGTAAATATGCGCAATTTCTCGTGGTTTGCCATCTTCTAAGATTCATCCTCTAATAACTTTTAAGCTAATTTACTGATTTTTGTGAAATTTTAAGAGCTTTATATGAGAATCCAATAATAATAATAATAATAATCGATTTTTTTCGATACTGGAAGAGTTATCGATAAATTAAAACTAGATTGGTCTGTGAAAGGGATTCGTGAATCGTAATTGAATAATCTCCAAGAAGCACCTGGCTACATTAACTCAAGATTGTTAATAGTTTATTTCTTTGCCTGTTACAAAGATTTTCACACATTCCATATGCCCTCTTTCAACCATTTCCAATAGTTGCTGGGTATCAAAATATTTCCATTATGATAACCGTGACGCGTCGTGTTATCAGTCGCAGCGATGTCGAGTCTGTGATCACACTTATTACACTGGCAGCTCAGCCAAGAGTTTTGTACCCGATGATATCGTTTCCCCTACACGTGACACCACACTGCCCCACGGTGGCGCGTGTGGTGGTCAATCCACCGGCAATCGGCTTGCAATCAGTTAGTAGTTAGGTTGAGCGCTCCCTCCCCGCTGCTGGGGTCAGGCCTAGGTCAATATTCCGCTGATACGCAGCTAGTTTTGAGGAAGCGTTGCACGTTTTGCAAAGCTAACCGCGACGCAGCACATTTATGTAATCAGATGGAAAAATTACTTTTTAATAGAAATAGAAATTCACTTAAGGAACAATAAAAAGTGTTTACAAAAATTTGGAAGATAAGGGTATTCCAGCTATGCAATCTTTTGAAGGCATTTGAGTATTGTCATCAATTTTGTAACGATTGATGAAATTATAATAAAAGTAAGAATATGTATTCATGGTCGGGTTGATCGACAAACCTATAATTACAATTATGTGTAAAAGAGAAGAAAAACTTGAACTGAGTTCTTTTATATTTTATTTTATTTGATTTTCAAATACATTGGTTTACAATTACTTTTTGATCGATTTACCATATATGTCATGTGTGCAAGAGCATTTAATCTTCGGTGTTCCGTTTCCAACTATGCTTTCTTGTGTATTGTTATTTGATGATCATTATAGACTAAGATTTGTCCAATGGAAATCTAACAGTGTCCGAATTTAAGTAAAAATGTAAATAAATCTATCTTCTATAACAAACTTTCAGGTTACTCGTCAACCATATCTTAAGCTTTCATTAAACTTTTCAGATGACTTGTATGCCTTTTGAAATAGAACAATAGAAAATAGAAAAATAGAAAAATTAGAAAATGGTATCGAGCAAAAAACTGGCCTGTTCTCGAGCTATTTCATATATTATGGTGTTACCTATCTACCCAAATAAGTTTTAGGTAGTCTTTTAACTTATCTAAAGCTGTTATGCGTGCCATTTTCAGTATCTAGTCATGGGGCTTTGAAGTGGTTCATGGACATTTGACATATTGTACGGATTCTTAAGTGAATCAGAATGGTATGGAGACCTGATAGGTCTGATCATGATGAGCTTTATTTTATGGCAAAATGTTTCCCTTTAAAAACTCTGAGAGCCTTTTCAGCTCAGCCAAAGATGCTATGCATGCGTTTTCAGTATCTTGTCATGGGGTTTTGCAGTGATCCATTTACATTTCGTTGCAATGCAGTTAGTTCTGTGGTGTTGGAGCGGCCCATTTGATAAGAGGCGCTACAAAAGCTGAAAGCTCGCCGAGCTTTTATAATTTGTCGAGTGGTGCGAGACAAAAGCAGAGCGACGCTCCACGGGGCGAATCATAAGCGAGTCGAGTGGGGTCTGCGAACAAACAGACCGGTTTTATATATTTATATGAGCTCTTGGACTTCGGCTAACACAAATAGATAGATATAGAAAACATTTGTGATTAGTCAAAAGATTAGACTCTAAATATGTCACCCAATGCGGAGCTGGAGGCCTGGCGCATTTCGGGCATATCCCGCACATATCCCAGCTATCGCAGAAATTGGCCCATCACTGATGAGAGGTGCGTAGCTCGACATAGTCTATAACTATGGTGTTGGACCATATCCCAAGGGTCACTCACAGTTGCCCCGCCCTTGCAGCTGGCTGGAGGGCAAACACCGAGACGACGAGGCCGAGGGTCTGTGGCGCATCAATGATAAGCTCTACGACTTGACGGACTTCGCGCAACGGCATCCGGGCGGCGCGTTCTGGATCGGGCGCACCAAGGGCACCGATATAACCGAACCCTTTGAATCACATCACATCGAGGAGCATGCCGAGCGGATGCTCAGCAAATTTGAAGTGCGCCCAGCCTCGAAGCCGCGAAATTATAAGTTTACGCTGGAGCAGAATGGCTTCTACTTGACCCTAAAGAGGCGAGTGCGAGCGAAGCTGCGAGCGCTTAATTATCGACCCAGCTATAAGACAGATGTGAGTATAAAAAAAAAAGAAAGTCGTTTTTAGTATATTTAGATTCAGGTTTAGGAATGTGTGTGTTAACAGAATATCACAAAACTGTTTCTAACAGATTTTTTTCGTATATTTGCAGCTACTTCACAGCGGCATCCTGATCTCAGTCTTCCTCTTCAGCTGGGCCGGCACAGTCCTGGACTCCTTGGTATTGCGTGCCCTTGCGGGTCTGGCGCTCTGCTGGTTATCCACCTCGGCGCACAATTACTTCCATCAGCGTGACAATTGGCGCATGTATAGCTTTAATCTAATACTGCTCAACTTTAATGGCTGGCGCATATCGCACGCTCTTTCCCATCATGTTTATCCGAACTCGCTGCATGATCTGGAAATGTCGTTCTTTGAACCCTTCCTCTGCTGGATACCCAGCAGGCACTATGCGAGCCGGCACCAGCGTCTGATCTCCGTGCTGATATCACCTTTTATATATACGGTCATAAGTCTAGTGCAGTTAACACAACGGTTAGTTTTCCCCTATTATCATACTTTCGGAATAATCTATATGTATTTATATTTCCCTTACAGTCTGGTCTACTCCCTGGTCAAATCGAATGTTCTGTACTGGCACGATCTTTTGGGCTTTACCTTGCCTGCCTTTCTGTATATCTCGACAAGTGTGGGTCTTGGCTCCGCGATCACTAGTTGGTTTATTATTTTGGGCCTGGCCAGTTTTCTGTTCGGCTTCATCGGCCTGACCGCAGCTCATCATGATCCTCGCATTTATCACGACGGCGACGCCACGCGCTCTGATCGCGATTGGGGTCTCTATCAGCTGGATACGATCATCGATCGTGGCGACATCAAGTGGTCCGATCTGCTGGTGCTCACCCATTTTGGTGAGCATGCACTGCATCATTTGTTCCCCACACTGGATCATGGTGTGCTGAAGCAGCTCTATCCGGAGCTGCGGCAGACCTTGCGCGAGTTCAAGTCTGAGCTGCGCGAAATTAACCACTGGGGTCACATCAGGGGTCAGACCCAGCAGCTGTTGCGTATGGAAACGAATCCAATTCCACCGGGCAGCAAAAAATTGAAATAGTTTAAGTGCTGATATAATTGTCGTGGTGAATGGGTGAGCTTTGATATGGCCACCAAATAAATGTATAAACTTCTGTGTAACTAGACGAGTAAGTAAAAATTGTGTTTCCGACAATTATAAGAGAGTATTATTCTCTTGATTAGCTGGAAAAATGGGCATGATAATAAAACTTTTTTTAATATATTTATTATATTCTCTCTCTCTCTCCCTCTCGTTCTCTCTCTCTCTCTCTCTCTCTCTCTCTGCTCTTAATCGCAGTTTTCTTTGTTCTTTGATTTATGTTCGATAGTATGTTTGACAAATAATATCCCAAGTATATAGATTGAACTGCTGTAAACGTATATCTAATAACCTTCTCTTTAATCGCCAGGCAGAGAGTTTGGCAATAAAGAGATAGGAATTCCTCAGGATTGCTCTCTTAAAATTTCAAAAGATGATTTCGATTTGATATATATTTGAGAGGTCATACGATATATATGAATTTGATGGGTAAAGTGAAAAAATTGAGAACAAATTACAATTAAGAGAGCTGAGAGGGAGAGAGAGAAATAGAAAATTAAGTGCATGAGAGCTTTAACATTGTCAGAATAAGATCGCAAAAGCTTTTGCTGTATCATTCTGACGCTACACACGACACCTTTTACATATTCTTAATGGGAATCCACAATTTGTCCAATCGAGATATTTTTAAAATTTACGATATGTATGCGTAAAGTATAGTCGAGGCTGTCCGACTAGAAAATACCCTATTCCCAAAGTTGATTGTCGTAAATTCAAATACAATCGTAAGCTCGAGTGGTTACAACATGAAAACTGTACCTTAAAATCGATATTTATCGATATCAAAAAAATATCAAAGTGAAAATTTGGCTTGTTAACCGTAAAAGATATACGAAAGTCTACATGCTTAATTTATGATCAAGTATAAATAGATGCATAAGGGTCTTGATTGTACTTCCTCCCCTAATATACCCTATTTCAAGCATTTTTAATGGGTAAATTTCAGAATTTTAGCTAGCCGAAACGTTAATACCCTGTAAGTCACGCTGACTTCATTATAAATAAAGATAAGAATTATAATAAATAACTATATATGCTTGTATATTATGTATATAAAGTTATAATTATATAACCGAACTATTGTACAACTCACGTAGTTGAGTTGCCAACCCACGGCTGGAGTTAATGATAGGCAAAAAATTGGTAGTCGATCGATAAGCGACTCGTTTGGCATTGGTTATAAATAGACTGCTTTGGGGCTACAGTCACCTAGTTAAGAATAAAGCGTTCCACCGAACAGTCGTCAAACAACATGGTTGGGCTACGGTTGAGCATAGTTGGGCTCTGCCTGTTGATGATCGCATTGCCCGCGCGGGGCGCCAACATTTTGGGCCTGTTCAGCAGTCACAGTCCATCGCATTTGATACTCCACATGTCAATGATAAAAACGTTGGCCGAAAATGGTCACAATGTGACCGTGGTGACCATGATGAAGCCCAAGGTCACGCACAAAGATATACACGTGATTGTGGTGCCCATGACGGATGAGCAGGAGGAGATAATGGAGGCTCAAATGAACGAAATGGCTGGACAAAAGAGCTCGGCCTTCGATACCATGCGGCGTCTGATGAGCGGCATGAGTGTGATGATTGACTCACAGCTGGAGCTGCTGTCGGATCCCCGTTTCCAGCGCATATACGAGACTAAGTTTGATTTAATGTTCATGGGCTATTTCATCAACGATTTTCAGCTGGGCGTCGCCGCCAAGCTGCAGGTGCCGGTAATTATCTCCTGGATGCAGGCGCCCATGTTCGCCGTCGATGAGCTTGTGGGCAATCCCAATTTAGGAACGCCATTGGCACGTGGCGAGAAAATGAGCTTTGCTAAGCGTTTGCAGAACCTGGGCATGGAAGTCCTTGTTAGGACCATGTGGTCGATATTCGACCGTCGCCTGGAAAGGTACTATAATCAACAGTTTGGTCATGAAGACAACTTTCCGACGCTGGCCGAGATGAAACGCAATGTTTCCATGCTGTTCACCAATAGCCATTCCCTCAGTGAGGGTCCCATCAGGCCACTTGTGCCGGCCGTTGCGGAAATCGGTGGCATTCAGGTCAAAGAACAGCCCGATCCCTTGCCGGAGGACATTGCCAAGTTTTTGGAGAAGGCGCAAAATGGCGCCATTTTGCTATCCCTCGGCACGAACATCAAGAGCACGGCTGTCAAGCCCGAGCTGGTGCAGTCCATATTCAAGGTGCTGTCGGGCCTGAAACAGCATGTGATCTGGAAGTGGGAGGACTTGGATAATACTCCCGGAAAATCGGCAAATATCCTTTACAAAAAGTGGCTGCCACAGGTAGACATACTCGCCCATCCCAAGATCAAGCTCTTCATCAACCATGCGGGCAGAGGTGGCATCACAGAGGCGCAATACCACGGCGTACCCATGCTGGCTCTACCGATCTTTGGTGATCAGCCCGGCAATGCGGAGAATATGCAGAAGGCCGGCTATGGCGTGGCCCTGGACTTGCTGCAACTCAATGAAGAGAACTTCAAGGCAAATATTCACGAAGTACTCAACAACAAGCAGTATGCCCAGACGATCGGTCAGTTCTCGCAGCTGTACCGGGACAGGCCCCTCACGGCCAAGCAGACGGTGCTCTACTGGACCGACTATGTGCTGCGGCACAAGGGCGCCCCACATCTGCAGAGTCCGGCCGTGCACATGAGCACAGTGGCCTACCACAATCTAGATGTTTATGCTGTACTTGCAGCTGCCCTCTCCCTTGTCCTGATCTTGACTTGGCTTGCACTCAAATTCACTTGCCGCAAGCTATGTGGCAAGTCCAAGACGAGCAAGAAAGTGAAGAGGCAATGAGTAAAAGTAATCAAAAATTATATTAATTCGTAAGAATTGTCTGAAATATATTTATATTAATAAAACGGCCAAACTAAATTTAAGCTTAAGTCTTTGATTCATATTTACGTAACCCTGCTTCATTGAATGGGAAATAATGTACAAAAGTATGATAATAAATAATGTACAATAATATAATATTCGAGGCTATAGAGTATACACATTGGTATGTGCTTGATCAGAATGACGAGCTGAATAGAATGTTTGAAGTACTTTGACTGCTGCGTGCTTGTTGACGTGCCATCACGAGAAATAAATGTCGTTAAGTTGATAAAAATAACTTTTAGTTGAA